>NC_080045.1:45617403-45721290 GCF_012489685.1 Lotus japonicus | reverse complement strand
TATTCATTAATCGAAAAACATTACAAGTATGGCAAAAATACAAGTAAAACTAGAAACCTAAAAAGGAAAAATGGCTCTGTATCCGTCATATTTAGCTTGCATAGGTGCTAATCGACCCACCAGCGCCACCATCTGGCCCTCAAGTCGAGCCTTCTTTTGACGAGCAACCAGGTCTTCAAGGGAGGCTGCAAGAATCGCCACAACTGACTGAACAAGACCTTCAGGATCTTGCTGATCCAAAGAGGCCTGGAGAAAATCGAATTTATCCTTCCACTCATCTATTTGGTGTTCTTGAAAGAACAAGAACACCATTACTGAAAGTTCCCGGAACTCTTCAAACAGAGGCTTGGCCTCCAAGAGAAGCCCCTGGAACTCCTGAAGAGGAATTCTAACGCGCGCAACGATTGGCCTATGAAGTAGTTGATCAATGAGCCCTAAAAGCTCATCAAGGCCAGCAGAGGAGTCATACAGGTTCTGGAAAAGGTTCTCTTGGAAAGCCAAGTCCTTGATACGACGAAGAATTAGTCTGCTATCCATGGTGAAGAATGAAAGGTTCTTGGATCGCAGAAAGAAGGGAAGAATGGAAAGAAAAGAGGTGCTGTTGAGAGACGAGTAGAAAACTGCTTCATTTATAGTAGGGAGGTAACAAACAGACGTATTAATGCAAGCATGCAGTTACCAAAGCGTCAGCCAAACACGGCAAGCCACGTCAACCACTACCACAAGTGAAGGAAGTTCTTGAGTCGTTGAACAGAAACGTGATAAAAGCGTTATAAATTATCGTGGTTTTCCAAGAAACTTGGAAGCTGAAAGGTTAGATTAAGCACCAAGTCAAATGGTGAGGCTTAGCAATTCAATGCAAGGAGTAATGTAGCGAAGGCTGATTCAACGATAAAATGCAAATCGAGAAATAAAGCATGTCGAGCATTGCCAATACAAAGTCATTCATTAGTTAGAAATCGAATAGAGTTACAGGAAAGGAATGATAAAGTTGGCAACAAAGGCCATAATAGATCCATGGCAATTACAATAAAGCAACAATTATGAAGCCTAAATTCTCGATTTGAAGGCTTCAAGCTGAACCCCAGCAGCAGCAATCCTACAATCCAAGCTTTGCTTCATACGCTGTTCTGCTGCTACTTCTTTAGAAAGTTGAGATGTCGAGAGCATCACGCCCGTGCACTCAGCAGCCAGCGCATTCAGTCGAGAATTCACAGCTGGGCCTTCATCAATCAACATAGCCTTTTGCTTCTCGAGTCTGGCTACCTCCCTGTGAAGCTCATCCAGTCGAGCATCAACACTCGACAACTCAGCTGCAATGAGAGTCCTCTTAGCAGTCAGCTTGAGAGCCTCTTCTTTTGCGGGCAATAGGCCATTGGTATTGGAAACCACTTGCGCCTTTTTAGTTTCAATAGATTGCTCCACTGCAATGGCTTTGTCAAGCGTGGCCACAATATCGACCACGAGAGTTTGCAATTCGACGAGAGCATCTGCCTGAATTTGATCAAGTTGTTGGCTTAAGAGGAAGGCAAGCAGTTCTTTCACTTCTTGGCCTAATTGAGGATTGACTCGGACACTGCCAATGAAGCCAGTATCGAAAACCAGCCCTTTTAACTTAACAAGAGCCGCTTCAATCCGGCTATCATCGGGCACTCCACCAGACTGAGCAGTCTCAGCAATTTCAGCTTGGCGCGGCGGAGACTCGAGATCCAAAGTACCATCAAAGAAGCTCTGGAAGATGGAAAGAGGATCCTCAACCAAAAGAGCACTGAGCCTTTCACTAGAAGTATGGGAAGAAGCAGCCGTCTTAGAAGAAGCTGAACCCCCCTTAGCATGAGGTGAGATCAAAGCGGCTCTAGCATCTTGTTGAAATCGCTGAGGAGAAAGTCGAGGCTGTTGAGGGGAAGTTTGAAGCTGTCGAGGAGAAGGTTCGGAATGAACAGAGGCCAGAACATCAGCCTTGGGTGGGGGCATTACGCCAATCACTTGGTCAGGCTGAATGATTGGACCCTCACCACCCTGCACTTCATCATGTGGCATGTTTTCTTCACGAGCAGGGGAAGGCAGGTTCTGCATATCCTGTGGAGGAAAATTAGAAAGGTTATCTCGACATTCTTTAGTATAATAGGGTTCACAACCAGGATGTTGCCAAGCAATTGGTTTCGAGTTAAAATAGAATGTCAGTTTGTCCCACACAGGGTCTGACTCAGTAGAGTCTAAACTCGAGCTAGAGGACTCTAAATCGCTCGAAGAACTAGATAGGGCAATTGGTGGAGGTTTAGAAGAAAACCACGTGGCCCGAGGTACAGCCAGTTTAGACATGCCAACCCTCTGAAGAATCAAAGTAAAAATGATTGAGAAAGAGGAAAAGGAAGCAAATTGAAACAAGATGTGAGCTAATGATTCACCTTAGGGCCAGATGCTCTGAGGGGACTGGAACTGGTTGAACTCTTAGAATGGTGGGAAGAGGAGCTGCCAGATTTGCGACTAGACCTTTTCCCGGAGGTCTTCTTGGCTTGAGCCATCTCGACAGGAATTGGTGTAGTACCTTGAAGCAGAGGATTAGAAGCCTGCTCATCAACACCTTGTTCAACACCTTGCTGCACTTCCTCACGTTGACTGGCTGATTTAGCCGGGGAGGGATTTCCCACAGAAGATTCACCAGCGCCTTTAGCCCTCTTTTGGCTCGCAGAAGTAGTTGGGGTGGCTCCCCGTTTTCGACTCTGAAACAAAAGCAAATGATCACAAAGATATACACGTCGAGTAAAAGTCAGAGTTTCACAAGGTTCAGTATTACCTTAGGAATCTTGAGCTTATCAGCCAAGGCAACATCATCATCATCATCACCCTCCACTTCGACAATCGCAGAGGCCACCCGAGGAGAAGCCTGAGGGGTCGGTCGAGGAATTGGTTCAGCTACAAAAAGAAAACAAAGGAGGATTAAGCCATAAATATCGCAAAGATGCCAGGTCGAAATGATTACCTTGACCAATAAGCGATTTTATCGATATGTGGTTGAAGATTTCAACCGGCACATGGAGAGGATAATTCCATAGGTAACGCTTGGTCCAGGTCACCCGCTTCCGAGGGGGCAGTGCACTGTGGTAAAAGTTTTTGATACTTACATGATCAACCCACTTAGGAAGCACTACCGGAAAAGCCAAAGCATACTTACAAGTAGGCAGTGGTGGGAACCTAAAGCTAGTTTTTCGAATAATAAAAGAAAGACCGTCCTCATCAGAAGGAAGGTTCAATCGGGTTTTCTTGGCTTTAGCTTCCCACATTTGCCTGAGAACTTGAGCTGCTTTGGCAACCGTTTCCTGAAGTCGAGGACCCGGAAAGTACACTACACCGAAGAATTGTTGAAAAGCGTTGATCTCAGATGTATGCATACCTTTGGTTTTCTTTGGGGCCTGCCTCTGCAAAAGAAAAACGTTTGTTATGCGCTGGAAGCAATCCTCAATTGGCGTCGAAATATCATGCCAATAAGCAGACCACCACGCCTTAAACGCCTGGGTGACGTAAAAGGATGGAGTGAAACTGAAAGGACTAAGACCAAGTAGCTCCTCATCGTTATAGTAACCAATGGTAGTGTCGAAAACACTACGTTTGGTGATGGTACCAGGATAGAGGATGAGGGATTTGTCGAACAAGGTATTGGGCAAATCTTGACTCAGCCCAAACTGTCGAGACACAAGCTGAGGATTGTAACCGCAAAGAGTAAAATCATTACTGGCGAAGTTGATGGTTAACACCCTGGGAGATAATATAGTCCGCCAAAGCTCGACTTGGTGTTGAGAAAGGTTCTCCGAACCGGGAAGATTAGGATATGAATTCCTTAGCCACCGAGGGCCGTAAGAGGGTTTGTGATACGGTGCAAAGCTCGAGCGGAAACGTTTCAGCTCGAAAAACATGGTGAAATACTTCTTAAAGTCAAACTCGAACGTGGAGGCATCATAAGGAGGGGTGAGAGCTTCAAGCCTGAAAGCGTCGATCCTTGTGTTAGACACCACAGGAGGAGAGCTCTTGGCTGGAAGAGATGGTTCGAAAACCGCATTCATCCAAAGCTGAAGAAGCCAGAAAGGACCAGCTGCATTCAAAGACGCCACTTTAGGATCTCGAATATCGGCGATTGCTTCATTGATCATTTGGTAGAGATTACCGAGCACGAGCCTAGCCATGGCGATAATTCGACCCTCGTGCAACAGATTGGCTAAAGGAAGAAGTTTAGCCGGAATTCTCAAAGATTTGGTGCAGAACACATAGGCAGAAAGCCAATACAGTAGAAACGCGACATGCTCAGCATCGGAGACTTCACCATTCTCGACATAATGATCTTTAATAAACTTACTGAAAGCAATGTTGTCTGTCGGAATGGCGATAGGATCAGTGGGAGCAGCAGAAGAATGATAATCGTCACCCACCACCCAAAGGCCAGTGATGGCAGCAACATCGAGAAGAGTAGGAGAAAGCATCCCAAAGGGGACATGAAAGCTATTGGTGGACCGCTCCCAAAAGAAAAGAGAACTCAGAAGCATGGCAGGGTTGTAAGTAATCGGCGACCTCGACAACTGAATGAGGTCGAAAATGCCAGTCACTTTCCAATGCCCAGACTTACTGGCCTCCACCCTGTTGAGCCATCTCAGATAGGCTCCTTCACCAGTAGATGGGTTAGGAGGCGCAGACCTGAAAGCCCTTTTGGGATCTTTCAGAAAAGGGAAGCGGTAAGAAGGTTGGAATGCAAGAA
The DNA here is from genome assembly GCF_012489685.1 of Lotus japonicus. Taxonomy (NCBI): domain Eukaryota; kingdom Viridiplantae; phylum Streptophyta; class Magnoliopsida; order Fabales; family Fabaceae; genus Lotus; species Lotus japonicus. The sequence goes on along the minus strand of NC_080045.1, from coordinate 45,716,543 downwards.
TGAGCTCATCCCCACGAATGCTGGGGTGAAAATGCTCGTAGTCCTCAGGGAGACTGTTAGGCCTGCCCTTCTTCGCCTTCTTCAAAGGGCCCAAAATGGCACGTAAATTGCCATTCACAGAAATAGGAATAAATACCTGGGATTTCCAGATAGCCCGTTTCTCCACGTCATACGGCGGATCTGGAATGGGAGCGCGCTTGGCTTCATTCACCTCACAAGCAGCAGCCAAAGGGATGACATGGTCAGAACCAGAACCAGAGGCCATGGAAATGTTCAGAGAATACACCGGGAAAACAAAAACCAAATGATGGAAGGCGGTCACAAGCAAAATCAGGCAAAAGTTTGAGTGTTCGAAAGCTTGAGGATTTGAAAGCGTGAGTGACTGAAAGAACGGTAAAGCTTGAAGAAGGCCAACAATGGCGTATTTATAGGCAAGCGAATAGTCGGACGTGAAGCTGCATTACAGAGTGATGCATAAAATTTTTGAAATCCAACGGTTATTTTATTATATAACCGCAAACCCTAATGAAAAGGCTAGGAAAAGGCCATGATTACTCTAAAAGTAGAGACGGCACACGGCAAACGAGGTCAGACGCTAAAGCCTCTGATTGGAGCAAAAGTCAAACGATTGGATCTCTGATGGGACTTGAAATCAGAAAAGGAAAAGTCGCGAACAGCCGTCAAGTTCCGTCGAAATGCACGAGCGAAAAATGCTTGATCTCTCCAAGGACTGGTAGTCGAGAATCAACATTTTTGGGGGGGCATCTGTTGGCCCAATATTTTGGCCCAAGAAAGAAAAACGCATTCAGCCCAAAACTCTCGAGGAAGTCGAATTCTGACTATAGAAAGGAAGAGGAAGTTGCACCAAGTTAATGGGGCGGCAAAACTCGACAACAACAATTACTGCTAAACACAGGCACATGTAACACGTGCCACACTGACCAAGTCAAATTCCCCCCACGATGGTCGAAAACATGGCCAGGAAACGGTTGGAGCAGTTGAAGCACACGATCTCCACCACCATGCGCAGAACTTCCGGAGCAAGCATCAGATCGTGGGAGAAACCAGACCCACTAACACGCAGAACACGAAACTCTATAAATAGGAGAATCCAATTCAGAAAGAGGGTTCCCAACTAAAAAACTCTGAAAATTCACTAAAAGCTCTAAACGTCCGCATCAATGAGACTTCGAGAGCAGAACGTGATGATGGAGGAGTATGTTGCAGAACCAACGCTTTAATTTCCTTGCATTGCAGTTTGTTAATTCCCAGTTCTTATGTGTAGCTTGTTTTGTCGAAATTTGCTTTCATGTTATCTTGGTTTGCTTAACTATTTTGTAATCGACTCATATTTAATAAAATCCAGTTTCGTTTGAAGTTGTTTATTGTTGTCGAAAACACATCCGTCCACACACTACACTTTGGCAAAACGCTTTCTCAAAAGGACCCTGAAATCTAAACTTCCTTTAGTCGAACTAAGAGGATATTTGTTTACCAAAAATCCGTGTAAACACACTGTCTTTCATTTTGGAATGGCAATATTAAATGGATCATACTTTTGCGACCAGCTAGTAAAAAAAGCTAAAATGTTAGTCTTGAAATCACTAAAAGGAACCCTTAGCCCAAGTTTATAAATGATCTGAACTTATGAAATTAGGGACATTCTATAAGTTTTCCACATAATAATTTTAACTTTCTCTCCAATAGAGAAGAGGGAATTCCAAAAGTTTTTTTAATATCAAAAGAGTAAAATCGTGATCGATGAAATGTAATCGCACCTAAAAGCGCATATTTCAAATGAATTTTATTTCAGACAAAATTCAATTAAAACAAACATTTATCCTGAACAGGGTTAGTAGTTTATATTGTTTGATAATCTCGAACTGCTTGCATTGCATCTCATACTAGCTATTTAAAATCATAAATACTCCATTTCATTTAGCATAAACTCGTCAAACATGACATTACAAATCAAGTTAGAGGCTTCTGTTTTGGCCGGTCCAACTTGCCATAATTCTCAATATCGTCATGGACATGCCAAAGGACTCACGACGATGTAAATAACGTGTTGGCTGGTTAAGACGATCAAAAGTGAGTGTCATTCGAGTAAATCAGAGTCAGCACAACCAACAACACCAAGACTGTCTAAGAGTGGCCCGTGACTTGGAACCCATTCATGATGACTTCATCGTTCAATTAGCTCATTTTGCTCATTTCTTCTAGGACTTTGAGTTTTTCTCATAAGCTGAGTATTTTACAAGTATATATTTTCCGTGGACATTTCTTACACCACCGTGTGCCAGCTTGCGTCCGCCACACTTGGATGAGAGGAACTCCAAGCTCTATTTTAAGAGGAACAGAGGCAACTAAGTTTTGTTATCTAACATAAAAATGTCCAAATAATTTCAGTTTCTTTGTAATATGTCACATTTATTCCGTTTCATAATGTTCCATTAATCTAAAAATAATTTTGGTACAACCGAATCTTGGAAGGGTACATGAAAGTATTCCATCTGTTTTATTGAGTCCAAGAGAAAAAACAAAAAAGTTTCACTTTGTTCTGTCAAGCGAAAGAGGTTAAGAAGATGGGCATGTGATATTATACCTTCCTCACAATAGATTAGATTAATAATGTTGGCCCTCTTGTGCATTTTTTTTATTCCACCAAGCTCAGCATTTCTATTTTATCACTGAGGTTTCTGGTAATTGGTACCATTGCCTAAAATCACTAAGGGCACCTATAATCAACACACATGGAAAAGCTCATATCTAGCAGATGCAACAACTTGCAATATGTTCCAGAGTCTTACATTCTGCCACCAGAAAGCAGGCCTGAGAAAGAAGCTCCTCTCTGCAACATGGTGCCTGTAATTGACCTTGGAGGAGGTGAATTGGATTCTGATGCTTCAACCATATCTCAGCAAATTATAAAGGCTAGCCAAGAATTTGGATTCTTTCAGGTTCCATCTTTTACTTCCCCAATCCCTATTGAATATGATTGGTTGAAACTTAAAAATCACTTAAAAATCAACTTAGTTGTTAGTTGGCTTAATTGCAACTTTGGTACCTGACGTTTACCAATTTCACAATTTTAGTCCCCCACCTAATTTAATTACACAGATGGTCCCTGACTTTGCTGGCAGTCTGCAACGTTGGTCCTACCGTTTGTTTGTTAATGGAGGAGGTTTACGTGGATGGTCACTTAGTTGATGTGGAAGTTGAATTGGAGAGAGAAAGAGACCAGCAACTGATTCAACCTTCTTGCTCGTCTCTAGGGACTCGTTCGTTCTTTATCTCTTCCCTCTTCGCTAAATCCCAAGCTTCGAAACATCTTCCTCACGGTGCTCTGTTTTTCAAGGAGGAAGAGGGTAAAAGATGACCGTTGCAGGTCTCACGTGCAAGTCACGTGCTTCCCTCTCTCTTCAGTCCTTCTTTCTCTCTCCAATTGGACATCCATGTAAGCCTTCTCCGTTAACAAATAAACGGTAGGACCAACATTGCAGACGGGCAGCAAAATCAGGGACCATCCGTGTAATTAAATTAGGTGGGAGACTAAAATTGTGGAATTGGTAAACGTCAGGGACCAAAGTTGCAATTAAGCCTTGTTAGTTATTCTTGTCCCTTTGATTGTTAGTGTTGAATAAGAATCGTTGAAAATCAACTAATAGTGTGTTTGGATCGGTGGTGGAACACAATCCAAAGCGCGATAACTCTAGAATCTACACTTTGTAGCTTCTCCCCGAAGCTGAGTATGAGGCATTCCACCGCAGAACCAAACACGCTACATGTAAATTGTTAGTTATTTCAGTCCCAAATTGGTTAGCATGAACTTACCTTTTGTTTGATAATTGACCAAATGTCAATTTTTTCAAATACTCATAAGTTGAGAACAATATGCAGTTGGTTAATCATGGCATTCCCATAATGCTACTAGACGATGTAATGCAAGTAGCCAGGGAGTTCCATGAGCTCCCTATAAAGGAGAAGGCAAGTTTATACTCAGAGGACCCTAAACAAAGTTGTAGATTATATACAAGCATTGACTATGCTACTGAGGATGTACACTACTGGAGAGATACTCTAAGGCATCACAGTCATCCTCTACAAGAACACATCCAAAATTGGCCTCATAAGCCAACTCAATATCGGTACGTACAAGATCATGTAATAGTTCCATAAATTTTCAGTATTTTATTGCAGTGCAGAAACTTTTATGTGTGTACAACTTGATTCTAGCAAAAATGAATCGAGAGAATAAGAGCAAAAAAATGTCTCAGGATATGTTATTTTCCCATTTTCATACTTTTTAACAGTGAACTAAAGTGACTCTAACTAGTTGCTTGGCAGGGATGTGATGGGGAGCTATTCAGTGAAGGTGAGGAAGCTCTGTTTGATTCTTTTGGATCTGATTTACACAGGACTAGGACTTGATTCAGGATATTTCAACAATGAACTTACCAGTGTTCAGTTGATGGCTATAAACCATTACCCACCGTGTCCAGACCCAAGTTTAACTTTGGGGTTGCCTAAACATAGTGATGTTAACCTCATAACAATCCTTTTTCAAGGTGACAAGAATGGGTTGCAAATCTTGAAGAATGGACATTGGTTTGAGCTTGAACCACTTCCCAATGCATTAGTGGTTAATGTAGGCCATATTTTACAGGTCTATCACCTCTATCTAAACTCAAATCAACCTTTTATACTTTCTAATCCTGGTTTAGAATCAGTTTAGTTTACCGTTAGAAAGTATGAAAAAGGAAAATAAAACATCTCAACTTACTGATTCATTTATTGATTATAGATTATCAGCAACGGGAAGTTAAAGCGCCGATCACAGGGTGGTGACAAACAAAAGAGTTGCGCGAACAACAATCGGTTGCTTCATCCATCCCTCTCAGGATTGCCATATTGAGCCAGCAAAAGCACTTGTTGATGATGATAAGAATCCCCCTTTGTACAAGTCTTTTGAATACAAAAGCTTCATTAGTAGCTATATAGCAGATACTCATGCCAGATTGCCACCACTCGAGCGATACAAGCTAAAGTAACATCTTTGTGTTTAAGATGCTTACACAAATTGAAAGGTGTAGGTTGGTTCAATAAAAGAAATAAGTAGGCTAAATTATCACTGTTGTTTTGTTCAATCATTAAACTTTTGCATTCAGCAACAACACTAGCTTTCTTTTTGGATTGCCAAAATTAAATGAATTTCACTTTTGAGATCATTGCTATGGGTAAAGATGTAAACCCCACTTCTCAAAGCTAGTAAATAAGTAAACACACCTAAATCAAAATGCCTATCTTTTACTGCTAGTTCTTGCAGAAGTTTGCTGGACAATCCTGCCATTTTTTGTTCGATTATTAAACTTCTGCATTCAGCAACAACACTAGCTTTTGTTTATGGGTTGGAGAGGAACCCGGAGGTCAAGGCTGGGTGGGAGCAGGGGTGGCAAGATTGAGAGTGAGAAGGGTAAGGGCTTAGTGTGCCTGACTGGATGACACAAACTCATGGGTCGGATCGAATCCAAATTATCGTTAATCCAAACGAACGCTAATTTGGTTGGTGACATTAGCGTCGGACTAAACCAACGCTAATAAACAATGTATCAACACTAGTTTGGCTAGCAAATTTAATTTCAGTCTAAACCAACACTAATGGATGATGAATTGATGATAATTTACGTCTGTCAAGCTAACGCACCACTTTTAAGTAAAACTCAATTGATATTCGATGCTTAGCATTGGCGCTAGCTGACGCTAATCTTTTACACAAACTTAAATTTTTTTGCAGTACACGAAAGTTCCATTTTTTCCTCTTTACACTCAAAGATTGGAACATTGTTACTTCAACAAACGAAATAATTGAAGAAAAGGGATTAAAGTAAGTTCCAAGCTAGTGATCATCTTTGGGGTTCCTTATACTTCTTCTTTGGATGACTTAATGTAATGAGCATGTAGCGAAAGTAATAGACACATTATTTCACTTAACATTATCATGTGACATGAGCTAATTTATAATTACAATTGAGATGTTTGTATCTTGGCAGATTGCCAAGCAAGTAATTACAGTAAAGAAAATCTTCCTACGCGTTAGAAGTGAGAATCTTAGTTGTTGAAGTTTTAGCTAAAAGATAATTCATTCTAGCAAGTAATGTCACTTTTTTTCTGTTTTTTCATCATATCTAAAATTGGGTTTTAGTATATGGCTGTTCAATTTTCACGGCCATCAAATTTGACTTGGAGTGGGGGAGGTTAGTATATTTCTGTGATATTATACCTTCCTCACAATAGATTAGAATAATAATGTTGGCCCTCTTGTGCATTTATTTTATTCTATCGAGCTCAGCATTTCTATTTTATCACTGAGGTTTCTGGTACTTGGTACCATTTCCTAAAATCACTGAGGGCACCTATAATCAACACACATGGAAAAGCTCATATCTAGCAGAGTCTTACATTCTGCCACCAGAAAGCAGGCCTGAGAAAGAAGCTCCTCTCTGCAACATGGTACCAGTTATTGACCTTGGAGGAGGTGAATTGGATTCTGATGATTCAACACTATCTCAGCAAATTATAAAGGCTAGCCAAGAATTTGGATTCTTTCAGGTTCCAACTTTACTTCCCCCTCACTGTTGAATAAGATTGGTTGATAAGTGAAAACCAACTAAAAGCTTGTTTGGATCGGTGGTGGAACACAATCCAAAGCACGATATCTCCAGAAGCAACACTTTTTAGCTTCATAACTTCTCTCCAGAATTGATTATGAGGCTTTCCACCGCAGAACCAAACACACTATGAATAAATGTAGTCATTTCCATCCCAATTCAGTTAGCATGTATTTAGCTTTTGTTTGATAATTTACCAAAAGTCAAACTGTTAAAAGAATACTCATAAGTTGAGAATAACTTGCAGTTGGTTAATCATGGCATTCCCATAAAGCTACTGGATGATGTAATGCAAATAGCTAGGGAGTTCTTTGAGCTGCCTACAGAGGAGAAGGCAAGTTTATACTCAGAGGATCCCATACAAAGTTGTAGATTATATACCAGCATTGACCATGCTAATGAGGATGTCCACTACTGGAGAGATACTCTAAGGCATCATAGTCATCCTCTACAAGAGCACATCCAAAATTGGCCTCATAAGCCAACTCGATATCGGTATGTATGTACAAGACCATGCAATAGTTCCATTAATTTTCAGTATTTTTTCACAGTAGTACATATGTGTAGTGTAGAGACTTTTATTTGTCTAGAACTTGATTCTTGTGAAAATGATTTCAGAGATTAAGACCAAAAAATGTCTCGGGATATGTTATTTTCCCGTTTTCATACTTTTGAACCGTAAACCAAATGAACTCTAACTGCTTGCTTGGCAGGGATGTGATGGGGAGCTATTCAGTGAAAGTGAGGAAGCTCGGTTTGATGCTTTTGGACCTGATTTGCACAGGACTAGGACTTGATTCAGGATATTTCAATGATGAACTTAGCAGTGGTCAAATGATGGCTATAAACCATTACCCACCTTGTCCAGATCCAAGTTTAACTTTAGGTTTGCCTAAACACAGTGATGGTAACCTCATCACACTTCTTTATCAAGTTGACAATCATGGGCTGCAAGTCTTGAAAGATGGACAGTGGTTTGGGCTTGAACCTCTTCCCAATGCATTGGTGGTTAATATATCACACATGTTGCAGGTTCATCCCTATATCTAACACAAATCAACTTTTTACTTTGTAACCTGTTTTGCCTCACATGTTGCAGATTCTTCAGGTGGAAGCTCAACTAACTGATTCATTGATTTGATTATAGATTATCAGCAACGGGAAGTTAACGAGCGCTGATCACAGAGTGGTGACAAACAAAAGAGTTGCGCGAACAACAATCGCTTGCTTTATCCATCCTTCTCATGATTGCCAAAATGAGCCAGCAAAAGCCCTTGTGGATATGATGATAAGAATCCCCCTTTGTACAAGTCTTTTGAATACAAAAGCTTCTATAGTAGCTTTATAGCAGATACTCATGCCAGATTGACACCACTTGAGCGATACAAGCTCAAGTAACATCTTTGTCTTTAAAATGCTTACACAAATTGAAAGATGCTGGTAGATTCATTAAGAGAAATAATTGAGTTATAAAAATCTCTGCTATTCTGTTCATTTGTACAAGTTTATAACAATTCGTAACTATGAAATTTCCTTTTAATATTCAGCTATATTCAAGCAATTGAAATTGATTGTGAATTGTAGGGCCAAAACACCAGAAACATACATAGATTGGAATCTTGTGGTCACTTGTTCAATTATTGCAGTCAAAGAGAATAGTAGTATGTTTTGAATTTCTATTGAACTCAACACCGATCCATGTTTGAGTCAACGTGATAAGATTCCGTTTATGAGTTAGGATGTGTATTTTTCTGTTTGCTTGACACATGCAAATGCAAATTGGAGACCAAACATACATGTATTCATGATAACTGTGATTCTTGGGAACTCCAAAGTGACTTTATCATCTGCTGTGACTATATCTTTGAAATTAAGCTCAAAATGTTATGTTTCCTCCTCCCCACCTGGCCCCAGCAAAGAAAAACTCAGGGGAAGGAAAAATTGTATAGCTTGAACAAAGGGAAACCATCCTAGGCATTTGAGACCTATTTCATGGAGGCTTAATAGGGTGTCAATTGTCCATTTTGTATTTTGTTTTTGTGATTATTGTTTGTTTAAATGCTTGACATTGAAAGTAATAGAATGTGTTGAACACATCATGGTGCCACTTGGTTGTTCAAACCATCTTACTACATAAGTCTTTAGTGAGTGATTTTCAACCCATTAGATGCAAACCAAAGTTTATCTAGATATTATTTTTAGTAGATAAGCTCCATAAGTCCGTATTCCAAACGTGCTCTTTATACGATTGCCACTTACAAACTGAAGTTGCTATTTAACACTCAATTAAAATAAGAATGCCTTGCTAAGAAAAGGCATGGAGATTCCATTTTGATTTGAACCTACTACAAAGCCCTCTTGATTGTTGAATACTCAATGAGGGCCAAACCAGAGGTTTTGTCACCTAATGGAAAATAATACATTGACATCTCAATTCCACCATACACCTAAAGAGAGATTTAGGAATAGGAGATAGAGAAGTGAGGGATATGATGAGTGGTGTGATGAATAGAGAAGAGAGAGATATGAATAGAGAATGAGTGAAAATGTGATGAAAGAGAAAATTGATGTGAACGTATTAGCACCTTATTGTACACAGCATAACCATGATGTTATAGCCTAAAATAAGGGAGAGCTTTATAGCCATCCAATCCTTTAGACCTGAAGTAAGCAAGATATTCCCTCATGTGGGTTTCCCTGTATTTGGGTGGGTTTTCATTGGTTGTGAACTCATCTATGGGCCTATATTTTCTGCATTGGCTTGGATATAGAAGGCAAGCAGCTGAGGCCCTAGGCCCAACTCGTCCAGCCAGCACTCTGTGCTCAACACTCTTGAACTTGTCATTGGTGATAAGCTACACAAGAAAAATGACAAAATGGAATCAGTTGCTTTATGTCATTGCTAGATGCTTTACCGAACCCGTTTGGATGCAAATCAAAAAGCGCTTATCGGAACTTATCTTCTGTATTTTTTGGTAGATAATTCCAATTAGCTCTAATAAGACTATCCAAACCGGCTGGTAGTCATTTTCAATCCACATAGCAAAATAAAATATTCTTTTGTTGGATTCTCATTTTTATACATATTAAAGGAATCCCATGCTGTTACCTGCATGAAGTCACCAATGTTAGCCACTAATGCTCCTTGCATGGGTTTTATGTCAACCCACTGATTTTGATGGAGAACCTGGAGGCCACCTATGGTATCTTGGAGCAGGATTGTTAGGGATGATGGGTCTGAATGCTTGGTGGTTCCAAATGTCAGGTCTGGTTCAGGACAAGCAGGGTAGTAGTGGCACACCACTGTTTCACCTCTCATGCATTCTATGCTTCTAAGATAGTCCCTCCTCAGCCCCAGTGCCTCTGACAGCAACTCTGATAAAATCTCCTTTAGTTTGAGAATATGTTCCATGTATTGGCTCACTACTTCCCTGCATAGACAAAAAAAAATCATGAATCTTAATCTTAATAGGATTTTGTTTCCTTGCGGCCAGGGCAATCCTACATTCACAGTTATGGAATCTGAAGCATTTAATCAAGACTGGGCAGATCATATATTGTTTCATCAAAGTCAGATGGAAAATAGTATAAGCTTAAATTTGAGTTGTCTAATCTTTGACCAAACGAGTCAAACTACGTGAATCTAGGAATCCTCTAAGTGTAGAGATTCATATTGATGATAGCTGATGTGATAGAAAAACAAAATTGAAATAAAATGTGAGTGAAAATGAAATGAAAAAGACACTTAAGTGGATGAATCAAAACTAGACTTAAAAAGCTCCAAGTTAACTAGTTGCTTTTCTATTCAATTCTAATACACATACATATGAAACAAGCTCCATTCTTTTGTAGCAGTTAAGAATTACCTGCATATTAGAGGATATGCATCAGGATTCAGAGGACCATCTTGGAAATCAAAGGCTAAAGTGTCCCTCCAGTTTGCTGCTTTGGCTACAAAGAGATCACCATTGCAGAAATACCTCACTCTCACCTTGTGATCACGGCTATACCACTTCTCCTTCACCTCCCTCGGCTGCTCATGGAATTCCCTAATGACCCTTAGCATTTCATCCATCACTCCAACTGGAACTCCATGATTGACCATTTGAAAGAAGCCCCATGTCTCTGATGCTGCACGAATCTCACTGATTATCTCCGACCGGCGACTCGTTTCGTATCCTGTAAAATCTATCACAGGAACCTGGAAGCATGAAGTTGCAGCAGCAGCATCAGTACATGATGGAAGAGCCTCTTGTGGATGGATGAGGAACCTGGGAAGCTTGACAATACCAGAGTCCACAAGTCCTTTGACTCCAGCTTTGGTCTCATCAAATTCCTTCACTTCCTTGGCTCTATCATACCCTGTAGACACATCTTCATCAAAGACCATCACTTCCATGCTAGACATTAGGCTCTTCAGAAAGTTTATGAGAAGGACTAAGAAAAATTAATGCCACAAATTTTAGACTTGGTTGGTGCCCATTTAATAGTGAATGGTACAAGATGCCAAACTTTGAATGTAGCTAAAAAATTTAAAAGATGAGACTAGATGCCTATACTATGAATTAAAATATTAAGGGGTGCAATAAAGCTGCAAGCGAATAAGATGAGATACCAACTTTTGTTGTCTTGCATTAGACTATGTATTTAAGATTCAACATCCACATTTTTCACTTTTTACACTCTACATGAACTTCTCTCTCTTTCACCTAATAATTCAATACACATTTAACTTTTACTCACTACAATGATTTTGTTTAATAAAATTCAACACCCCACCTCACCACTTTTATTTCATATTCTTATTCTCTTTTATGTTTTTATTTTTGTGATTATATATTAATAACAATTATCGATTTAAATTAAATTAAAATAATTAAGACTTAATTTTTTTTCTTTCTATTCCATTTCACTAAAAATATATTTAGAGCTACAAACAAGAGTTTATTGGAGGTGTAATAGAAAAACTAGAGGGAAAAATGTCGTTTTTTTCTGTGTCCAAATCAAATGAACCAAGTGTCTATTTATAGACAAAAAAAATGATGGATTTTGGTGAAAAAATAAATAAATTTACTACGAAATAATTGACCCCAAACAATTAGCATGAGAAAAAATCATGAAATCACAACAACCAATGAGATTTTACTAAGTGTATTAAGAGGCCCCACTTACTATTCATTCAACTAGTTGAAAATATTCAACTAGCTGAATACTCAACATGCTATTCAACACTCAAGTGCAATGGGTTCAATTGGTGAAAGCTTCATTCAACACCCCCATTGTAACTAGTCTTAGGATCCGCTCATGTCTTATACGGACTAGTGTAAGAGTGATTATACATATATAAAGAAAATTTTCGCCTTCGGATATATGATTTATATGATTTAGTTGTGGTTTTTAAATTTGACAAATTTTGAAGAAGTTATAAATCGTCACTAAATCATACATTTGAAGAGTCCTTACAAAAATGGTACTCACGGATCATTTGTAATAAGAATTGTCAATATATAATTAGAGAAATGTTAGTTGCGCTCTCATGTAAACTCTATTTATAACATTCTCTCTTTAATTGATCAAAATTTACATATAGGACTTACATAAATTTTAACCTACAAAAAAGTAAATATTAAAAAGAGAGGGCTTAATATATCAGAAGGCTCATGTAATTGTAAAGGGAATCAGTTCTAGGGCCTGAAAAAATTTTACATCAAATTGGGTCCCTAAGAAATTTTTTTAATTCAATTAAGGCCAAAGTGTGTCAGCCTTCAATTTTATCTCAATCATCAATTCCACGTGGCATTTTTAATTTTTTATAAATGGAAAAATTGTAAAACTTTATTTTTTAATTCCAACTCATATATTAAAGCATAAATAAATAAATAAAACTTAATAAAATCCCTAACCTAAATAAAAATCTAATCTAAATAAAAACCTAAACTAATCACTAATACTCCCTAATTGAAAAATAAAAAATCCCAACACAGCAATCCCAAACAGATTATTCCAGACTCTTGTGTTAAAAAACTAGCACAAGAAGCGCTAAAGAGATGCAGATACAAACAGAAAGAAAAGAAAACAGCAGGCACGAGACCAAGAGGGAGAGGAAAAACAAAACAGATTAAACCAGAGCAACAACAGCGGGAATAATAGCATCACCGCCCAAGTCTCCCTAAATCCCTAATGTATCAAATGCAGATATATGACTATCTCTCATCTGCCACATTTGACTTTACAATTAAATGTGTCTTTGTTCCAACCGCTGCGCAAGGTCCCCTACGGGGGATAGACCCGGACAGTGTTAAAGCTTGACAGCACCTCCAAAGAGAACCCACACCAAGTAAGATAGTGTGTACCCCATAACCAAAGTTGTGCTAAACCAAGAAATTGCTCCTCATCCCAGAAGACATCTTCCTCTAATTGCTCTTCCAACGCACTGGGATTGGGCTGACCTCTTCACCACCACTGCTTCACAACAAACCCACTTCCTCTACTGCTGAATCCACGCACAAAACAGAGGACCAGGGAATCAGGGTCTCAAAACATGTGGTGGTGGTGGTGTGGATCGAAGCATAAAGAAGAAGCTTTCGTTGCAACCTAGAACCGCCACCGCTCACAACCCCAGCCCCACCGCCGCAACCTCATCCAACCCCACCCATTGCAACCCATCCAAAACCCAAAAATCCTTACCTACTGAAACCCAGAACCAAGAACCCTCACCCACTGCAGACCCACCCAAAACACCACACCCACCTCCACTGCCGCAACCCCCATCATCCAACCCATAAATCTCAACCAATCTCTCACCCCCCAAACCTCCAGAACGGATGCAGAACAGCTGAAGAGATGATGAAGAGATGCAGAACGGATGCATGGAAAGGAAGGAAGAGGTGGTGGCGCTGGTGTGGGTAAGACAGGGGAGCCCATGGGCCGAGGAGCAAGACACCAAGAGATCTTGGACACCACATCTTAACCCAAAACCTTAAGGCATTAGGTTTATGGGTCACATCTCTTATAAAGTCTTCTCCTCACCCAAACTTAACCAATGTGGGACTCCAACTCCGCACTTGAATTCTCAACAATATTGTTGGGGTTGATTGCAATGTAAGTCTCACATTGCTAATGAAGGAGAAAAAAGATCAAATTATGCATCTTGGAGAAGTCCCACATCGCTTAGATTAGTGAGGGGTGGGAGGGTCCAAGACTATATATAGGGATCTCAAGCTCCTTGTTTCAACACACCAAAACACCAAAGATGTAGCACCTGAAAACACTTTAAGTTTATACTTGTGTTTTCTTTTTCTCTTATGCTCTTGTTTTAGAGCATTGTGAGATGTAGTTCAAATATTTACTTTGGAGAGTGTGGGTGTACTGGGATCATGGGGTGGTTGAGAGTGAAGTCTATGTGTTGTAACAATTTTCACATAGTGTTTATTCTCTGGTTGTCGGTTTAGACAATGACCGTGATTTTTTCTCCGGTTTTGGAGTTTCCACGTAATATTCTTGTGTTGTTAATTGCGCTCCTGGTTTATTTTACTTCTTCCGCATCTATGATTCTATGTTATTTCCTAACACTTTCTAGTCTACTACCAGCTTGGAATATCTTTACACGTCCTAGCCTCTATGTTAAAAGCAGTGTTGAATGCTATCCGTTCGTCGATTGATTCATTTCTGAATGCAGTGTCATGTCATCCATTAATGATATTTTGGAACAATTCAACTCATTTATTTCTTACCCACGTGAATGATTGTAGAACTGATCACGACTCTGCCTCAGGACTTTGACAGTACTCTCTCCTGTCCTATTTATAAGTATGAAAGAGAAGAAAAATCTTGGTCTTTTTTATAAGAACCAAATGAAAGTTTGAGCTATATTAATTATTTTTTTCCAATGATGCCCTTATTAATTCTAAATTGTAGAATATGTCTCATTAATTATTCTCTCTCTTTCCCACTTTCTAACACGAATAACAAAGGGTAATTTTGGAAGTTTATTTTGATTCAAGACAAATTTAATCCTTTTATCTAGTTTTACTACATTTCTTAAACTATGTGAATTTTTTTTTTTTGTTGCTTATAAATAGAACCGAAGAGAGTATTATCTTAAATTAGGATCGTGTCATCTGAAAATTTTCTCATGTGTTTTTATGCTGGAGTTTTGTGTCTATATATATTAAATAGATGAGATATGTGAATGCATAAAAGAATAGAGATAGACATAAAAAAAATTTAATATTAAATAATTCGAGAAAATTCTCAGACATTATCCTAGTCCTGATATTATATATGTGTAACTGTCGGATTTAATGTAGGTAGCCGTTCTACATCGGTAGCTATATGTTTTTGTTGGCCATAAAACAAAAACAAAAACAAAGAGCTTTATGTTGATGTTTTTGTCTCAAGTGACACGTGAAGGGCCATGTTGAAGACTACTTCAGCCTATTTGTTTCTCGTGTAATTTTTGTAATTTTTAACACCGCCCTAATTGCTAGTATCACCACCCTAACTTTTGTAAATACCCCAATTTTTGTACTGCCTAATATTGACCTAGTAGATTCCCACCCCCTAGCAACAAATTTGTCACTCAAGCTGATATAGGAGCTTTTTAGGATAATTTTAGTATTTTAGTAATTCTATTTATTTGTAATTAGGATCTTATTAATTTTTTTTAGGAACTTATTTATTTGGAATTAGGATCTTTTTGGTTATTAACTTATTTATTTGCAATTAGAATCTTTTATTTTCAATTAGGATCTTTTAGGATATTATTTATTTTTTTGTTAAGATATTTTCTTTTCCTATTTAAGGACTTGTAAGGCATAGCCTATTTCAGTTTTATTGACAATCAAAAAAACGAGAATTTTCTCAAATCTTGGTGGATTCCAGTTTTTTGTTACTTAGGGTTTTGTGTTTGTAAACCCTTGTGCGTTCCGCTGTGTCACAAGCGCACATCACAGAATACAGATACATGAAAGTTTAACATTGATATGTGAACTTGGACTTTTTAAATTGCATTTTTATTCAATATGATTTAAGTGATTCATATGTTAATTGAGGTTTTGATATTTTACTATTGATTAGTGTGGGTTAAAATGCAGGAGTTATAGTAATATAAACTCATTATAATTTGAATGTGTGTAAAATGAATTCTCATTCAATCTAACTGGGTCAATACACATGCTACTTCATATAGTGTAGTGTGACAGAATACTCTAAGCAGCCTAGGCACACATCACATAACTAACTCTTAAGTAATAAAAAGTAACAAATTGAAATGGCCAAGAGGGAAAAGTGTATCAGAACACCAGAAAACGAATCAGTTAGTTATAACTGATGAATTGAATGACTTAATGCTATTTCCTATTCTTCTAGTAATACCCTCCTAAGCTGAGGGTGGTAGATATCACCATAGTCAGCTTAGAGATATTTTGCAAGAAAAATCTAGGCAACAAGGGGCAACCTGTTTGGTTAAAGAAACTGGCAGCAACTTCATCAATACAACAGGTGTTCTCTCATGAATAATGTGGCAATTGATGTCGAGGTGCTTTAAGTATTTGTGGAAAACTGGGTTAGCAGCAATATGCAATGCACTTTGATTATCACAGTATAAAATAACAGGTCGTGTGCATGTAATGTGCAAATCATGAAGAAGGCAAGATAACCATTGTAGTTCACAAGTGGTTGTGGCTAAAGCTTTGTATTCAGCCTCGGAAGGCGAATGATTCATAGTAACTTGCTTTTTAGAATTGCATGAAACAAGAGAGGAACCAAGGAGCAATAGCCACTGATAAAAGAATCCGCACATCCACCCTCATCGGCATCACTAAAACCAAGTAAGCAACGATAAAAGGCAACTTTAGGATAGGGAGAACTCTGATCCTGATGAAAATGACTGTTGAATCAATGGGTGCACTCACCGTTTTGCAACCAAACAACCCAAATCTGAGTGAAGATCGAAACAGCACTTTCCCTGGCATAAAGTGATACCTCCCTAAATAAAGATACTTCAAGATCCAAGAAATATTTGAGAGCTCCTAAATATGTCAAAGGACTGATCAAACACTTGTTTACTAAAAGAGAAGTCAATGAAGGAATCCTCTATCAAAAGCACATCATCTGCATGGACAAGTAATGATGTAAAAGAAGTAGTGGTTCTCTTTGTGACAAAACCCTTAGTGAAAAGAGAGTGATCAACATGTGCTTGAACATATCCATATTGGAGGAGTAATTGTGACAATTTCTCATACTACTTTGTTTGAGTACATAAAGGTAACTTCAAAAGCTTACACACTTAGTGGATTTAGTGGAAGAAAACCCAAGTGGAATTGTCAGACAGACATCCTCATGCAAATCTCAAAGAAAAAAGCAGTATTGACATCAAATTGGTGGAGTGCCATCAACGAGCTGAGGCAAGAATCATTCTGATGGTGGTAGCTTTTGGTACTGGAGATAAGGTACTGAGGTAATCTAGACCTTCAACTCGGATGGTGGTAGTTTTTGGTACTTGAGGTAAGGTACTGAGGAAATCCAGACCTTCAATTTGGATGTAACCCTTGGTTGCTAGTCTCGCTTTGTACCTTGTTATTGACCCATCAGCATGCCTCTTGACATTGTATTCATACATTTAAATTAATTCAAAAGGATCACCATATAACAGGAAGGTATTATACGAACCAAAAGAAGAAAAATCAGAAGAGGAACATAAAATTCAAGGGCCAAGGTGGAGAACTCAGTTATGTCAAATAGTAACAAAGGGCCAGAATTTGAGGACCTCACATCAAAATTACAGGAACGTAATGAAATTGGCACCCTGTAGTAAGCGCAAAGCCTCTAATCCTATTGTTTTCACCTTTTCAAAGACAAGTTTAGCAATTGAAACATAGTTTCCTAACCCTGTGCTTCCAAATCATATGAAAAATAATAACAATGATACTAGCCAGTAATTTAATCTGAGAGTGAAGCCAAAATTACAAAGCTCAAAAGGGATTGACTCTGAACCAGAATACCCAAGCGGATACAGTGAAGAACCAGGGAAAAACCTCAGACACTCCTTGAAGTGATCCTCCAACACTGCTACTAATAGGTTTTTGTTTTTGGAGCCTTCTTGGGCTGTCTTCTGGGAATGGAGTTTTTCATGCCAATGAAAAACAAAAGAGCCCCAAAAAGAGCCATATTCTGCAAGGAGTAAATTATATTTAATAAATAATTGTAACAGCTTGAATTTGGGCACATAGGCATGAAAATAATTTAAAATAAAAAAAATAACTCACTGCCCTGACCTGTGTAAATTTGATGAAAAGTTGAGCAAACTCTTTATCCTCATTGTCAAAGTTGTAAAAATCATAGCGGATTGGAGTAGCAATCAACTGATGCAAGAGCTACAACCAAAAAAAAACTTTAGATACTGAGCACATGAGATAAATGTGAAATCCAATGGAAAAATCTATCAACAAACCAGCAGCACAGCTCCAAAAGAGCTGCCAAATATGAAAAGAAGCCCTCCAACACCCTTCAGAGCAATAGCCCCAGCAATTAAAACTTTGATCTGTTCATGAAACCATTATTATCAGGGAATATTCAAGCATACACAATAATGTAATATGCATATAGAGGAAAGCACCGTCTATATTTACGTACATTTTGATGGGAGAACCTGAGTATGTGCTATATGCTAACAATTATAATCCGAGAAAATCAATTATCCTCAATGGTGATGTTCTTAACATCCCAACCCCTGCCCACAGCCCACCCAAAACATTTTCATTTTCCATGCCAGATCCACACTTCTATTAATTGTCTTCTCTATTTTATCATTCATGGAAACCCAAACACTATAATCTCGCCAGTTGAGAACCCTAACCTTAGGATGACAAGCGCCAATAAGCCCCAAGGATAACGGAAAAATTAATATCAATTAACACTTTGTCCATCTAACATGACATGTCCTAGTTTAAACCAGTGGGTTAACTAAGGTAGAAATATTATTTAATAATGATATTTCATCAACCATTAATCATGAAATCAGACCTATACCATAATAACAGAAATGCAAAAACATTACATGCAATTTCCATCTACATAGTTCATACCAGACTCTTAATTTAACAATCTTGTCCTCATTCTTTTTTTTCTACTGACCAGGCATATTCCTTTTGTAAATGGAAGGGAACAAGCATTTTTCAAAATATATCTACATTTCTATGAGATCGTATTACTTAAATTTAATTATTGAATTAAGTAAGTTCTCAATTACAAATAAACTCAGGATGTTTCCCCTGGGTAAAGATCTAGTTTCCCTCAAAACACACACACGCAAGGGGGGGGGGGGGGGAGAAAGAGAGAGAGAGACTAACATCAATCTCTGGAAGTTGAAAGCCAACTTGGGAATGGACTCGAGATGTAAAGGTATCAAACTTTGGTCTGAGTGATTTAGCAGCAGGTCCACCATCAACTCCAAATTCATTGAATCTATAGTAAAACACATAAGACACATAAGCAAGAGATTCGACTACACTACAAAAAGAGAAGATGAAGAATAAAAATGAAACTAAAAGCTGTCAGGCTTTCCTCCATAATTAAAAGGTCAAATAGAAAGAATAGTTTCTAGCATCTAAACAAACAAAAAACAACCAAAGCTTTTCCCCACTAGGTGTATTGCTTTCAGCTTCTTGGCGTAAAAATTAAAAAGTAAGCAAAAGCAAACAACACCATCAACTCTTCCAAGTCACTGCACAGTTGCACATTACACTGAGCGGTTATGGCAAGTATTCAACATAACGACTAACATCAGACACTTACAGCTCAAAAATTCAAAGACAGTATTTCTCAATGCAAAAAAGGTCTTGCTAGGGCCTAAGGGTAATAGTTAAGGAATATCTAATACATGCTTTTAATTTCTTTCAAATGCTCCACCACTTTTGTTTCCTTAACTAGTAGCCCAAGAGCATTTATCAGCATTGTCCATAATAGCTTTGTTGCAAACAAGTAAATTAGTAATCATGCTGCAAACAAGTAAATTAGCAATCTTGATAGAATCGAATAGACCCTTGCACTCTCCAGCACTATGAGATGCAAGGCCCTCCCTCCAAGTCCGAGTATTTAACACAAACTGGATACCCAAGGCTACAAATTAACTACCCTTTATTGTATGTTAAAAAGAATGATTAAAATTCAAATAATTTATTAATATTGCATTTAAAATTGTGCATATAACAACCAGTCATAAATTCAATGTCACCCATTCTTTTGTACCATGCATGGCATGCATTATCACATGATGCCTAGCTTAGATGTTAGCCAGTAATATCATATAGTAACCGCAGGGACGGATGGGTGGGGTGGCAAGTTGGGGGCCATGGCCCCCCACCCCTCCTCCATGAATATTGAGTAAAAGAGTTCAGAAGTGTTAAGCTGGTTCACTTTAATAATTCAAAGAGTTCCGTAATGTTATTTTTTAGCAATATTATTAAATTAGCCATGCTCCGATCCCTTAATATTGTTCTCATTATTATATTATGTGCAAAGCTTTTTTTATTGGACTTATCCCTTGACCCTCTTCTAATAATTATATACTGCCCCACCCATAAAATTAAAAAACAACTCCTGAGTTATGTTAATGTTAGCAAAAAATAATAAAATTATTTAATGATCCTTTGATTTAGACTTCACCTGTTTCAACTACTACAACAGAGAGATCACTTTCAGCTATTAAGATTGTGAAAAAATAGACTCAGAAACAAGATAGAAGATGAATCCCTAGATGATTGCTGGATTACCTACATTGACTGTTCATCATTAAAATCCTTTAAATCATTTCTGATCCGATTTGAGTCACATTAACAAACCACATTTCACTTCCAAACAATAACCATCATACTAACCAGTTTAATTCAATTCAACACACAAAAACAAATTTATAATAAAACCATGAAAACAGTTGCTATCCAGCTCCAAACATAACAACATTCATGCTAGCAGGTTTGCTCCAAACAGAAGAGAATCTGATTCCTTGCACATCAACCAAGCCAGAGCATAACATGTTCATATGAAAAGTCGCATCCAGCAACATAACAACGTTGTCAACGTAGCTTCAAAAACACGGTTGACCAAACAAGACAAAACAAACATAGATCTACAACGTCACAGATCCAAGTCCAACTACCACAACCAACAACCAAAAAGTCAACAACAACAACAACCAAATCTACACAAACAAAACATGCTCACAATTCACAAACTTCATCCAAATTCTCATCCAAAACCGAAAAACCACACAATAACATTCACACAACACAAATCAACAAAAAAACTATGAAAATTTGCAGAAAAAGAAGCACAAACTCTTGGTATGCAGAGAGGATGAAAACGGAAGCGAAGAGGACTCTGCCGAGGAAAGAGATGAAGGCCATCCTCGGAGGAAATCTAGGGCGTCGTGAAAATGGTGTGTGGTTTTTCGTTTCTTTCTGTTTCTTTTTCTGGAGGACAGAGTGGAAATGAGAGAGAGATTTGAAATTATAGGAGATTGTTTGTTTTGTTGAGAGAGAAAGGGTAGTTTCGTCAATTTGAATGTACAGATGATGGATTTTGGTGGCCACTGGGCTTCTTTAGAGCCTGACACGACCCAACGGGCTGGCTGCATTTAACGTTCCACTCATTGACTCATGGCCAATTATGAGATTTGGATGACCATGATTGGAGGTCGATACGAGTACATGATGGGGTTTGTGAATTTTTTATATTTTTCCACATTCAAATTTTGTGTATCTAGAAACATTTTAAAGACCTTTTTTTTTGAAAGATAACATTTTAAAGATCTTACTTACACATATACATTTTTTTTACATTGAAAAAATAAATTGCACTTTTCAAGGGTTGATCTCTAGACCTTTCACACCCAACTCACATATTTCATAACTCTTACTGCTTAAGCTATCATTCAGAGACTTATACATATACATATTTAATACATATATAAAAAAAGATAAACATAAAATTTTCACATGAGTAGACATGAGAAAAATGTCATATCTAAAGATCCTAATTATACCCGTAGAACCACTAAATGGTTGAGAGAAATTTCTCCTGCATTTAAATATCTTTTTGTTGTTTTATTATTGTAATGTCAAAAACAGAACTGGTTTTGAAAATAGTTTTTGAAAACAAACAGATTTTTAAAATTGAAAATTTATAAAAATAGAAAACAGATTTTAAAATCTGTAATCAAACACGCCCTAAAGATTTTTAGATTTTCAAATGAATCTCTTAATTGTGATTGTGATTTGTGAACCACTTCCATCACTTTGGTTATAGAGTTGTAAACTCTACAGGTTGTGTGGATTATTTTTTCAGAATATCCAAGAAAGTATGTTTTATGAGCTGTTGAAAAAATCTTACAATTTGATTAAGAATATAACACTCACAACAAAAATTATGAAAGTATGAAATATTGAGTTTTTCCCTTCCACAATTCAAGCGAAGTTCTTCTTAGTGTTGGTTTTAACAATATTTTGTTTTAATATAGCATGAGGTGATAATTTCTTCTACCCACAAATTATTAGGTAATGAGTCTTCCTGAAATATAGTTTCAGCCATCTCATAGAGAGATCTTTTTTTCCTCTCTACAACTCCATTTTGATGTGAAATTCTATGAGCCAGAAAATTGTAAGAGATGTCATTTTTTTCATAGTAGGATTTGAAATTTGTATTATCAACCTCACCAACATGATCACTTTTGATAGAAGATATAAGAAAATCTTTCCATTTTGCACCCTCTTACAGTAGGATATTGAGAATTTCTCAAAAGATTGATCCTTGTGCATTAGAGAGAGTACCCACGCAAATTTAAAATAATCATTAACAATAATTAAACAATAATATTTTTGCTTTTTTTAAGTAATGTGAAAAAAAAGAAGGGTCTAAAAAAATTAAATTTAGCCTTCTAAGGTAGTTTTGGCCAGTGGAATGGTGACGTGGCAAATGTAGTCAACATTTCAGGAAAAATTGTGAATGGTAATAAGACAAAAGAAAAAGTGAGGAATGGTGGCGTGGCAAAGGTAGTCAACATTCACAGGAAAATTTGTGAATGGTATAATAAGACAAATTTTCCTGCGAATACCCTCATCACTTTTCTTCTATCCTATTGTCATTTGCAACTTTTCCACAAAAGCCCGCGTCACTTATTATTTTGTCATATTATCATTCGCAACTTTTCTTGCAAATGCTTACAACTCTTGTCGCGTCACCATTCCACCTGTCCAAAACTACCCCAAAAGCCTAAATTTAATTTTTTAGACCCCTTTGTGCTAATTATTCTTTTTTTTTTCATACTGTTCAAAATAAAACCTAATATTTTCTTCCAAGACTTGCCGTTCTCGTGGGTTCAAAGAGGTAAAGGTGTATAAGAGCATCTTTATCCATCACATTCATTAAAGTGTCTACATTTTATTCTATATCATTCTTTTACAATTCTCCATAGTGTCACATCATCTAGACCACTTTACTAACTTCTTACTTCAACCCAGCAACTCTTAAAAGTTGCTCTAGTAGATCTCACAATCAACATCACACTTTTATATTTTTATTATTTATATTCATTTCAATTAATTATATTTCTAATTAACTTTGAAGTAAAAAAAATAAGAAAATAGAAAATTCGAATTTATAATAATTATGAAAAGTTAGAAGAATACAATGTCATGAAATTAAAATGCAATCTGATTGTTATTGTTCTCACGTCCGAAACACTCTCAAATATGCTCCACTAAGTCTGCTTGAAGGTGACAATGTATATCCCTTTGACGAATGTGTGCTCTCCTTTGTAGGTACGCTGCAAAACCAGGAGGATGGCCACTAAATAGTTCAGGTGTTGAGGCGTCATTCTCCGGTTGATCATACGAAAAATCACTATTGCCACCATACATTGCTCTTTCATCTTCAACAATCATGTTATGTAATATTTTGCATCCATATATTATATTGTTTTAATGTATACATGTGCCAAGCTCGTGGTGGACCACGTACAATTGCGAAACGTGATTGGAGTACTCCGAAAGCCCACTCCACATCTTTTATTTCCGCTTCTTGATGTTGGGTGAACAAATTTCTTTTTTCTCCTTGTGGCATTTCAGATTGTTTTGACGAACGTTGCCCATTCTGGATAAATTTCATCAGCTAAATAGTATCATGTGTCATATGTGGTTCCATTCAATGTAAATTGTACCTCAGGAGCTTGCCCATGCAAAACCTCATTAAAGACATCAGATTGATTGAGGACGTTGATGTCATTATTTGAACCTACAACACCGAAGAATGCATGCCAAATCCATAGGTCTTGTGACGCTATTGCTTCAAGGATGATTGTAGGTTTGCCATGATCTCCTCGACAGAATTTACATTTCCAAGCGGTAGGACAATTTTTCCAAACCCAGTGCATACAATAAATGCTTCCTAACATACTGGGAAACCCACGTGCATCCCTTATTTCCATAAGGCGTGTGATGTCATGGTTGTTCGGTTTTCTCAAGTACTTTGGCTTAAATACCTCGTTTATTCTTGTAACAAACTTGACCAAACATTCCACTATAGTGCTTTCACCAATTTGCACATACTCATCCACACTATCAGCTGGTGACCCAAAAGCCAACATACGAATTGCAACATTACATTTATGTAATGGTGAAAGACACATTCTACATGTTGCATCCTCTCGCATCTGGAAATAGTCATCATTGTTGTCAATGGCTTCCACAATTCGAAGGAATACATCCCTTCGCATTCAGAATCTTCGTCGAAATTGACCTTCTGTGTATGTTGGACTTGCCGAGAAGTAGTTATTCCACAATCAAACGTGCTCTTCCTCACGACTCCTTTCTATGTGAGTTCCTTGACGTCTTGAATTGTTAAAGTTTCTACCTTCTTATTGTGCAAGCTTATCAATCATGAATTGAATATATGCTTCTTGAGCTTCAAGATCATCCAATTCATCTTCCATAAATTTCCACTCAAGCTCATCATCACTTTCTGAATCATAAGGATCCATTTGGAAGAAAATATAGAAGTAACAAGATGCACACAAAGTTATTAGAATGTGAGATGTTATAACATGAAACATATACAAATGTCTATGTATATATAACGTCTCAACGACTAGTTTTTTTTTCATTGGTGACATCATTTTCAGAGCTACCACTTTTTTTTCCTTCCGAAGGCATGTTTGTAGCACTCGACAAACTTTTGAACTATGGTGTTTATCTTCTGCCAACAATATTTTAGTGCATTTGTTCCCCTTTCTCGTAAACGAGAGTAATGCTCATTATAGTTGCCTCTGATCCTTAACAAAAAGCTACCTGCTTTTTTATTATTGCCCCTAATTGAGTCCTTCAAAATATTTAGCCAAGATTGAATCAAAAGTTTATAATCTTACATTGAGAACCTTATCTTATGAGAGTAACATTTACTGCGCCAATTAGAGGTGAAAAAGGCAGAACGTGAGACTCTGGTATGTCCTATTGGTGAATCTCCAGCAATGCTTTCTATTGAAGCCCCACTAAACATGGCAGGATTGAGTGTTGCAAATTGAATTGTACCTCTCGGCTGGCTTGACATTGAAAAATGGTTACCCATAGTTGGCATTTGTGGATGAAAGAAACCAGGAAATAGAACCATAGGAAAATTTTGTCATGTTTGGTTGATGATGAGAATTTGAAAAAATTGGAGAATTTTGATCACCGGAGGATTGAGAATTTTGCATCCAATTAAAAAACATATTTGAATTAAATTAATTGGGATCCATTTGTGTAAAAACTTGGAGCTCAATTGTATGAATTTTGTGTTCAATACACTATTCAATACATTATTTTATAAACACAATTTTTTACCGTTAAAATTGTACGAAATATTACCGTTGTATAATATGAACGTTGGTGCATAAGAGTTGTGGATATTGATTTTTTCTTACTGTTACATAATCGAATGACTTTGTACAATTTGAATGATACAGTTTTTTTTCCATGAGCAAATAGCCAAATATAATAGTATTTCTTCTTTTATCTTATATGAAGACCTTTTTTAGAGACACTGTTGTTGTAGTGAGAGAAAAGTTTTTGCAGTAACACACTCCATTTAGTCAGCCTGTCAAGTTTCATGTGCTCCAATGGTGTGAGACAATAGTGGGAGAGTCTCTTTGGTATGAGACACTTCCATTGGAGATGCTCTAAGCTCTATAATGATTTATAAGTGGAAAGAAAATTTTGGGTGAAAATTAGGTTTTCACTTGTTTCCCCTTCTGGCACACTTCACACATGCATTTGAATAATAAAAAGCTTGGAAAAACATCTTAACAAAACATTTTTACATAGATTGATAATGTGCTTCAAGCTAATGTGCTCAAGTTTCCTAAGCCAAATATATTGTTCATCCTTAACAGAAATGAAGCAAAGATACATTTTGGCTGCTAAGTCCTCAAGATTAATCTCATATTGTTTCCTGCTTCTCTAAGATGAAAATGATGGTATATCATTGTGATCTTTACATCTCTTAATCTTATTAAGATTGTTACATCTATTAATGTGCTTGAAGCTAATTTGTGCTCAAGTTTTGTATTTTTTTTTGTTACATCGGAAAACTAAAGTTTTGTATTTCTAAATAGACCTATATGCTTATATTATTATATAGGCTTAATCCTCAAATTAGTCTTTGTCTTTGTATCGCCGTCTGAACCAGGTCCCTGACCGAAAAAATTTGTGGAATAAATCCCTATCTTTGAAAAACGTATGGAGCCAGTCCTCACCGGAGCTCCGAGCTCCGGCGAGTGATGATGCAGCATGCTGACTGTGTAAATGAAGGTGACGGCATTTAAAAAAAATAAAAAATTTATTACACATCATATAATTAAAATAATTAAACATTATTTCTAATTCTAACCCTAAGTTAATTAACTAAATTTAACTCCCCCCAAACTTATGACAATTTCCCCAAATTAACTCAATTCCTAATTGCATCAATTCAGAAATTAGGGTTCATCTCTTCTTCCTATTTTTCTCTAATTTCCATCAAACTCAATTTAGGGCTCCTGCCTCCTAACCTCAAAACTCATCATCAATCAAACCTTTTGTTTTCGTTCAAAATCAATTTACGGTTTCTGGGCATGTGTGGTGGTGGGTGAGGAAGGAGGAGAGCTTCGTTGGTTCCTCTCCAGATCTCCCTTCCTCTGCTTTCATCCATGGAAACCCAAAAGGATCTGGCTAGCTTCGTCGCCCCCCATCACCAGAGCTCCCCTTAGTCACCATCCTCTTTCTCCTCCCTTCGATCTCCCTCTCGGTTGTCTCGTAATTTCGACTCACAGATCTGGTTGCAGGTTGGGGTTTTGGTTGGGGGTTGGGGTGGAGGTGGAATGAGGAGTGGGAAAGAGAGATATGATTTCCCCTAATGTTCTTTGCAGTGTTGTCCCAGTGTTCTGTGTTCCCACCTCAAAGTTCCAATTTTGAGACCTGGGTGAAACAATGATGAAACAGTTCAATGTAATTTCTAAAAGTTGCCTTTGTACCACTGAGCTGGGTTTGTTTTCAGTTGATAAAGTCCTTGCTTAAGCATTTCACAGAAGTTTCTGAACCCCACTCTACTGTATTGAGCTTGAGGAAAATGCTCTTAAATTGGATCTGAATTTTTTGCTATGGCGTATTTTTATGCGATGAAGTGGAGCCTGTGAAATTCACTTTGTTAGAACGAATCTAGTGTTGGAAGCCCTTGCAATGAGCTTCCAAGTGGGGCAACATTAGGTACTTGTCAAAGGTGGTTAATCTTGCTGATGGAACACTTATCAAAATCAAGGTAAACACTACATGTGTAACGTGTTATGTGAAATTAGCAGATAACTTGGGAGGGGGTTGGGGTTTGGATGGTGGTGGCTTGGTGGCTAGGGGTTCATGGTGGTCGGTGGATGGGTTTGTGGAAGGTGAAGAAGATGAAAGATTGATTGTGGTGAAGATAAATGATTGGATGATGAAGATGAAGATGACTTGATGCAATTGAGAATTGGGTTAATTTGGGGGAATTAAAGTTGGTTAATTAGACCCAAAAACAAAAAGTTGGTTAATTAAATTTGGGTTAGAATTAGACATAATATATTTATGTTAATTAAACCTTAATAATATGATGTGTAATAAATTTTTAATTTTTTTAATGCCACGTCAGCTTTATTAATACAGTCATCATGTCATTTCATCACTCGTCGGAGCTCTTGGCTCCGGCGAGGACTGGCTCCATACGTTTTTCAAAGATAGAGATTTATTCCACAAATTTTTCCGGTCAGGGACCTGGTTCAGACGGCGACACAAAGATAATGACTAATTTGAGGATTAAGCCTATTATATAAGTCAATTTTATATAAATCTATCAATAAGTTAATAAGTATATAATTTCAAAATATTATGAAAAAAATCTAATGTAAAACTAATAACGACAATAAAATACATTGTGTTAATTATAATTATTTATTTCCTAGGCTTACACATCTTTTTGAATGATTGAAATTTTATCTTTATTGCTAAATAGATTTTAAGAAGTCTTAGTTGATTTATGCATTAATTTGACATGATCCAACTTGAGTATAATGTAGGATATGATTAAGGTCTTTACGAGCAGTGTGGTCATTTTCCTCCCCTTGCAAGATATGATTGGATGCAGGGACGGATACACCTTCATGAGGAGTAGGACATTTCCCCCCACCAAAATTTCAGATAAATCTAACAAGAATGTAATATTACTAGTAGTTTACTATTTTGTTGCCCCACAAAAAACAAATTCTCCAACTTCCACACAACCAAAGATGGAGTCACGTATATTGTTGTGGGCGTAAAGTTAATTTTTTTTAGATATGAATAGGTTTTATTATTATTATTATTATTATTATTATTATTATTATTATTATTATTATTATTATTATAGGGGGTTTTGATTTATTCACACATCATTTTCTCTTCCTTCTCATTTTCATTCATTCATATTTCTATCTCTCTTCTATTTGTATCACATCATTTAACATATCTCTAATATCTCTTTCATCTCTTCATAATTTCACAAGGTTGAGGTATTGTTAACAAAACATTTTTGTGTCATAAGTTCTTATTTTGCTATGTAGTTTCATCTCTATAATAAGTTTGTAATCTATGTTAATCTATTTAAAACCAAATGAGTGATTTGTTATACGGTAGAAAATTACTCTGATGCCAAAATTATGGTGAACAATTGCAAAAGTTAAGAAAAGTTGTCAAAATCATGTCTTCATTGTGATTTTCGACGTGTATCCAAAGATATAACAAAACTTGTAAACTACAATCATAATACATATTAAATAAATTTATAGTAATATATTATATTTTCAATGCAATAAATTTGCATGAAGTTGCACATATATATTGCCCGCACAACAAATAGTTCCTGGATCCGTCACTAATTGGATGTATCATGTATGTATAGAACTCTTTTTAGCATCAATATATATAAATTAAATTCATAATTCCAATGTATTTTAAAGCTTAAATTCCAAGTACAAAATACTTCGCTTCACCTTTTTACTATGAAGAACCCAATTTCTGAGAAGAAATGATAGGTTTTTCAAAACTCAGGCAAATCTTGAGCTCAATTTAAACATTGTTTGTTCAAAACTTCTTTATATTTATATCCAATATTTTTTACAACATCGAATTTCATGACATTTGTTTTATAATTAAAGGGTTGACTATATTTTTGGTCCTTGTAAATTAGGTGAGATATGAATATAGTGCCCTGTCGACATAAATTTATGAACGCATCACTCTAATTGAGGAAATATCTCACTTTTAGTTCTCGTATGAGCCTGAGCTCTGGCCACATTGTCACGTACCAGTCATTGTTGGGCGTATGTGGCACTTCCACGTGTGTAAATAGAGCTAGCACAACAAACATGTGTAATATTTATTTAGAAATAAAATTTCACGTGTATAAGTAATAATTGGAAAAACTACACTCACCTCTCTTAAGCTTTATCATTATTGCACTGGCATTCCTATATTTTGCAAAATGCATTGCATTGACTCATGAAGATGAAGAGCCCTCAGCTAACCCATAAATAGAACCCATAACACAAAAATCA
The DNA here is from genome assembly GCF_012489685.1 of Lotus japonicus. Taxonomy (NCBI): domain Eukaryota; kingdom Viridiplantae; phylum Streptophyta; class Magnoliopsida; order Fabales; family Fabaceae; genus Lotus; species Lotus japonicus. The sequence goes on along the minus strand of NC_080045.1, from coordinate 45,686,750 downwards.
CCATCTTCACCCACCTCATATCCATTTCATATTGTTCTTCTTCGGTCAACACCCTAAAACCCTCATCACCTACTCTAACCCTCAACAACATCAACCCAAAAAGTCAGATTCGGATCCTCTCCAGCAGTATAATTTTGTCCAGCCCCTCCAGTAGTAACACTAACCATCAAATGCATCATGTAACTACAATAAAACACCTAAAAAATAACTAAACATTAAATAGCAGTCGTTTGATGCATCTAAAGGTTGAAAAAATAAAACCCAAATTCACATAAGACACAATTCACTGAAAAGTGAAAACCAATTCACGTTATCATCTCCCTCGCAGTGTCGCGCACCGACTTTTTAAGAATTATCATCTTCTTTACTTTTCATTTCTGCGCATGTGCACCTCTTTCTCCATGGCCCGTTATTTCGCTTGCTTCTCAATTTTGCTCTTGGTCTCCTCGACGGTTTCTTCTGGTGAGCAAACATTTTTATTGTTGTGTTTCTATTGCGGCCTCCTTCTCTTGTTGTGTTTATATGGCAACCTCCTTCTCTTGTTGTGTTTCTATTGCAACCTCTTTCTCTTGTTGTGTTTATAGTACAACATCCTTCTCTTGTTGTGTTTCTATTGCGGCATTACGATCACTATTATTTTGTTGTTGTATGTCCTCTTCTTCTACAAGTCTTCTTCATTGTTCAATTCCTTGTTGGTGTATTTCTTGTTGCTGCAACATTTCCTATCTTGTGGGGTAGCATGTCATTTTTTCCTAAAAAAATATGACTACATTTTAAATGTAGATAGGTTCTTCATGTTTATAAACTACACATAATTCTATTTCATAGAATAATAATTGTATTTTATTTTGATAAATACAATATTATTGATATCATATGGAAGAAGATTGCAAGCCAAAGCTAGGTATGATTTTTTATGCTCCCTCTGTTCATTTTTATAAGACCTAGTTTTACATTTCTCATGTTCTTAAATATAAGAACTTTTACAATAACTCAGCAAAAAGTATTGTACTACTCCATGTATACCCATTTCATTAATTGTGTGTTTTCAATTATAAAATTTTAATTACCAACTACCATTAATTACTACTCATCCAACTAATTATGACATTTGGTATATCATCCAACTCTTCATCACACAATATTCATCTTTTCTGCTCTTTGCTCTATAAAATTACTCTCTTTTTATAATCAATGGAGACAAAAGTTGTTGCAGATCCTTTAGATAGTGGGGAGAATGGAGTTCAATATGAAAGTTTTGAAGACTCAAGAGTATAGATTGTTGAAAATTCTTTAGATGATTGGGAGAATGAAGTTCAATATGAAAGTCTTGAAGACTAAAGAGTAGAGATTGTTGAAGATTCTTTAGATGGTGATGAGAATGAAGTTCAATACGAAAGTCTTAAACACTCGAGTGTAGAGATTGTTGCATATTCATTAGATGGTTTTGAAGAATACACGAAGATTTGGAAAACAAAATTATGAAGGATAACAAAGTTGAAGACTCAAGTGCAAAAGATACTGAGACTTTGACAGGAAAGAAAGTGGTTGAAGATTTTGATTTGAACAAGTTTCGTATTGATAAAAATGAAACTGACACTCCAGAGAACAAGCTAAAGATAGATTAGATGTTCGCTTGGATAAAGGTACCACACAAAATTTAGCTGGATCCAACTCGACTCTCCCTTTGTATTTGTATGAAATAGAACTCTGTATGAAGTTGTGGTTTTGAAGAATTTACTTGTTGGTAGACACGCTGAGTTGTAGTGGTTGATTTTTCAGTTCTCTTATGCAATTTCTTTGGTTGTTCAATGAAGCAATGCCTAGTTCTATAATGAATATTGTAATGATTTGCAATTACAAATGCTAGCTGTTGACAATCTTCATTAATGTTTTTGTTGAATGAAACAACAAAATACTAGAGTAGTTTGCATCCCTAGAATTTTTGTCCAACATGGTACTTGCTTTCTAGAACATGTTTCCTTCTTTGCCAGCCGATATGTCTTTGGCAATGTTTCAGTGAAGTGTTTTCCTTTGTATTTGTATGAAGTAGAATTATGTATCGCTTCACTGCTTGCGTTGATGAGTTTGATGACTCAGGTGATAACTTGCTCTTCTTCTGTTATTTTTTTCCAGTAAGGTTTTCCATGAGGAGAACAGTTTTTACATTTCATTTGGGTAAAGGATTGAATTGAAGTGCATTTGTGTTTGTTTTTTCACATCCTGCTTATACTGCGAAGTTGTGGTTTTGATGAATTTACTTGTTGGTAGACACGCTGGGTTGTTGTGGTTGATTTTTCAGTTCTCTTATGCAATTTTTTTGGTTGTTCAATGAAGCAATGTCTAGTTCTAAACATTGTGTAATGATTTGCAATTACAAATTCTTGCTACAATCTTCAGTTAATGTTTTTGTTGAATGAAACAACAAAATACTAGAACAGTTTGCATCCCCCTCTCCCATCTGTAATTCCATTTAGTTTGTAAGTAATTTTGTGATTCTTACTCTTTTCCATTTCCAATTGTTTCAGGATAAAACAGATGAAATAGATGGCATGATAGATTGTACAGAAGCATTTACAACTGATAAGGTTTACATTGCACTTAATATGATAAATACAATTGATTGAGTTTATTAAAGAATAAGCTAATTGTGTTTGTTGTTTGCAGAAGTTCCAAAATCATACTGAACTCTTTGATTAGGCCTGATTGGTGGGGGAGCAGAATGGATTTGTTGTTACTATGGAAAAGTCAAACGCCCCTCCATCAAGTAGCAACCTAAAATATAGGCATCAACCATAGGAACTAAGAAACACATATCGAAAAATCCAACTAGACTAGAAGGACACATAAATTCAGGAAAAAAGACCAACAAGTAAGTTTTGACAGTAACACAAAATCAACCCCCTTCCTGCTAATACCATCCATCACGGCTTGCATCATGCCAAACGTAGACGCTCTATAAAACAGAAAACAAAATAAATTAGAAAAAGTATGCTTCAAATCAAAGTTATACAAATTGTAATTCTCCATAAAACAGAAAACAAATCAAATTAGAAAAAGTACGCTTCAAATCAGAATTAGAATTATAAGAGAAAATACCCTCTATCTTCTTAATGAATGTCTCCCTTAGGTGTACAGGAGCCGCAGAAAAATTTGTCAGCTTTGTAGGACTCATGACATTCATTATGTCCACTGCTAAGTTATTCTCATAGTTCATACAATGCAAAATTTCCCAACATAATTTGCTAATTCTGGGGTCCAATGCAAATGTTCCAGCTAGTGAAGCAATGGAATCGGACACCGCTGTAGAACCAGAGGTTGTTGCAGTTCTTGTTATTGTTTTATTTCTTGAAGGATCAGGGGTCCTCTGCTTAGCGACATCTTGATCATAATATTTAACCCATGATGGAACTTTCAATGGCCATGTTCCCACAATTTTGCGTTTTTCTATGTGATACATCGATCAATTCCTTTGTTTTTTTCCAAATGCGTTTAATGATACTTGTAGAAACTGAATATAATGAAGCTAGCTTTTCTGTTGCACCTTTTTGTAACCTTCCAATAGAAGCATGTTGTAGCAACAACTGAGATAATGTTTTGCGCTGCTCATTGTTCATAAACTTTCGATGATTGCATCTTCCACCCGCTAGTGTTTCCCCTATATTTCATGTGCAGAGTATATAATAGTGTCATTATTCTTTGAAATGCATCAAGCAACAAGAATTTTAATTCTAAAAAATGAGATCAATGTAAGGAAACATAGAAAAAGGGTGGTGTTAATGAGAAACTGACATTCAATCCAAGAGGAGTCAATTGCCTCTAAATTCAGTAAGTCAGAGAAACATACAGAGATAAAACTTTAAAAATTCATGTGTGAAAGGGATGAAGCACAATATTAAATTAAAAAAAATACAAGCTTTAATATCGTAGAAGCTCTATGAAATCAATACAATTAATAATAATTTTACAATTGAGGGGCTACCCATGAAATACTCCTAATTAGTTAAGCAATAAAACTGCTCCAAATTTGTTAGAGCAATAACAGGGATTATCTAAGCAAGTAACGTAAGAATTGAAGTAAAGTTACAATTTGAGAAAATTTTAGATCCTTGTAACAGAAAAAGATTGAATTTGGAGTAATATAAGGAAGTCACACTAGTTGTTGCATTTTTTTAATGGGATAAAAATGTGAATTCAAAAGAACAATTATAATTGAGAGGATACATGTGAAATTCTCTGTTTCTTCATCATTTAACTTTACTTCCACCTCTTCCTCTACTGAGATGTCATTTGGTACTGCTTTCCCAATCTTCTTTGTTTCATGAAAGCCTTCATCATATAAGTTAAATTCATTGTTTAAGTTAAAAGTCATCTATACTTGGATTCCATTTATATCTCCTTCCACAACCTCTTGTGTTTCTTCATTGTCCAAGCATAATTGGTTGTTCAAATCAAAACTCAACTCCACTTGGTTGTCATTGATTACTTCTTCCACAATCTCCTCTGTTTCATGTACACAATCTTTGTCTGAGAACAATGATTTGTTCAAGTCAATATGCATATTGTTCTTGTCTATGTTATTTGTTTCTTTCTCCATTGTTAAAAGAGCATGAAGTTCAAAAATTTAGATTTGGAATGAGGAGGCAATATTCTCACCAAAAAAGATGGCTCAACTTCTTGCCGGTTTGTTTGATAAGATAGTCAATCCAAGACTGGAGACAAGAACCAACTGTTAAGTAAGGTTGAGACTTAAGAATAAGAATAGAAAACCAGTAGTGCATGACTTTCTGGAGTAGCACAACCACATATTACATTTGCAAGAAACGTCTCATATGCTGCCAAAGTTTTAGAAGTTCAAAGGCAACAACTTGAGTTGGCTGATGATGTTGGTCTACAACAAAAGAAGTTGTTTGAGTTGATGAGTAAAGAAGTGGGAGGGAGATCAAACTCGGGATACACTCTCCTTGATCAAAAGCATTATCTCCGAAAAAGAAGACAAATGAGTTTGTTACAAGGGAGAGCTAGTTATATATTACAATACTTTCAGAGAAAGTTAGTTGAAAATTCACCTTTCTACTATGCTTATCAACTAGATGATGAAGATCAAATCACCAATGTGTTATGGGTAGATGCAAGGATTCTAATTGATTATGGTATTTTGGTGATGTAGTTTCACTTGATTCGACATATTACAACAATAGTTCGAATAGACAACTTGTTGTGTTTTCTGGTTTTAATCACCATCAGAAAGCAGTGATCTTTGGAGCTTCATTGTTTTACGATGAAACAACCGAGTCTTACAAGTGGCTCTTTGTGTCATTTTCAGAGGCACACAAGTAGAAAATGCTCAAAACTGTTTTTACTGATCAATCTCCAGCAATGGCCGAAGCACTAGTTTTAGTCATGCCAAAGACTTAGCATGTTTTATGTACATGACACTTAGATGCAAAATGATATCAAGCACTTAGGAAATCTTATGAAGTGTGAATCTCATTTTCTCTCCGACTTTAAGAAGTGGATGTATGGATATGAAGATGAAGAACAATTTAAGGAAGGTTGTAGAACTCCCATTGCAAAATATGATGTTTAGGAAAATGATTGGTTGCAAAGAATGTATAATTTGAAGGAAAAATAAGCATGTTGTTATATGAAGAAGGCGTTCACTTTGGGAATGCTAAGCACTCAACTTAGCGAAAGTGTGAATGTAGATATAAAAAGTTTTATCAATGTGAACTTGAATATTATCTAGTTCTTTAAGCGTTTCAAGGGCGTTTGGAAGAAACGAGATATAATGAATTAAAATGTGAATATGAAGCACGTCAAAAAATTCCAAGGCTCAAGAACCCATATTCTTATATTTTGAAACAAATGTCCGAACTTTATACTCCAACTATTTTTGATACATTCAAACACGGGTATGTATTGTTTGAAGCATGTGCTATAAAAAGCATGGAAGTAAAAATATCATTGATTGATTTTGTTATTTCTAAGATAAGGGGTTTTGGAGAATGACAAGTTTCATTTGATTTGGAAAAGAAGTCAATTTGTTGCTCTTGTTATAAGTTTGAGTCATTTGGCATTCTATGTTGTCATTGGTTCAAATCAATGTCTGAGCAATATGTATTTTAAGAGGTGGACAAAGTTAGCTAGAAGTGGAGAATTGCCTAATAGTTCAGTTAGTCATGCAGAAGAAGATGACCATTTGTCAACAACTCAAAGTTATGCAAAGATTCATCCTTGCCTTATTAGAATAGCCACCGAAGCATGGAGAAATCCAGAAACAATCGTGTTCCTTAACAAAGCTGTTGAGAATTTAGAGAATCGAATACTAGAGTTTCAAAAGAAACAAGTGAGTACTACTGAAGTTGATAACCACCGATAGAGGTTGGAAACAACATTGATGGTTCAGCACAAGCAAAAAGATTCAAGAAAAAAGAAGGTAAATAAGATTCGAAACGTATGAAAAGTTGGGTGGAGAACTAACTTAGTAAAAGAAAGAAAAACGGTGCCTCAAGTTTTTCACAAAGTCAACAACTTATAATGGTATTATAAATTCTAGGCTTAATCCTCAAATTGGTCCTTGTCTTTGTCTCGTCGTCTGAACCAGGTCCCTGACCGGAAAAATTTGTGGAAAAGGTCCTCATCAATGCAAATCGTCTGGAGCAAGTCCTCGCCGGAGCCCGGAGCTCCGGCGAATGATGATTTGGCACGCTAACTGGTTTAATGATTTATATGTGGAATTTAAAATAAAATAAAAAAGTACACATCAGAAAAAAAAAAAAAAAGTTAATTAAAAAACCCAAAATTATTTAAAAAACCTAATTTCCCAAGTTAATTAAAAAACCCAAAATTAAGCCACACTTGGTGGAGCACCATAAAAGCCCAGAAATTCCCAATTAAAAAACCTAATTTTCCAATTTCTGTAGAACACCGTAACTCATTTCCTCCTCTTCATATTCTTATTCTTCTTCTTCATCATCATCAAATGAGCCATGAAACCCCCAACACCACCTGCAACCCACACCCCCCTACCAAAACCCCATGAAAACCTGCAACCAGAAGTCACAGATTCCAGCGAGTGGAGGAGGGTATGGAGATGCGAACGCGAAGATGGTGCTGGTTGGCGGCTCTGCGATGGGGAAGTCACAGATTCCAGCGAGATTCACGATGAACGAGTTCTGCTTGGACTCCAAGTCCACGATTGGTGTTGTATTCCAAACACAGACTCTCAGTCATCGACCACAAGACAGTCAAGGCTCAGATCTGGGACACTGCAGGTCAAGAAAGGTACCTCTCTACCTTCTCTTCAATTCAAACGCAACTTTTGCTTTGATTTAGCTCTGCTACCTGCGTCGACCTTTGATTTGAATTTTTCAGTTTATAGCAGCTGTGATCTGGTTATCTTGATGAAGAATCTGGTTATCTTGATTTTTTTGATTGGAAAGAAAAATCGAAGGGGAAGCGAAATGAGAAGAGATGGGAAGAATCGAGAAGAAGAAGTTCCAGAGGAGGGGAGACGAGATGCAGTAGCTTTAGAGTTTGGGATTAGGGTTTCTTTCTCTCTGAAATTAGGCTTTGCTGCAAAACGGTGGTGTTCTGGGTTGATGTTTTGGGTTGATGTGGTTTTGTTCTAGTGTTATGGTTTATTTTGAAATTTTGTTCTGGAAATTGGGTTGGAGGAAGAAGATGATGGGTGTTGTTCTGGAAAATTTTCTGGAGTTGTATGATGAAGATGTAGAACACCATAATTAAGGTTTTGTAATAAGGTTTTTTTTTTAAATTGAGGATTAAGTTGTTGTAATTAATCTTATTTTTAAATTAATGCTTATTTGGATTATTTATTCATTTTTAATTAACAATAAATATTTTTGGTTTATTTATTTATTTTTTTTTAAAAAATCCACGTATGATTGATTAAACCAGTCAGCGTGCCAAATCATCACTCGCCGGAGCTCCGGGCTCCGGCGAGGACCTGCTCCAGACATTTTGCATTGATGAGGACCTTTTCCACAAATTTTTCTGGTCAGGGACCTGGTTCAGACGGCGAGACAAAGACAGGGACCAATTTGAGGATTAAGCCTAAATTCTATCATTAACTTAGTCAATATACTTGTAGCCAACTTCATAAATTTATTGTTTTTCCTCTTTTGCCATGTAGACCAACGTAACTCAAGTGCTACATGAGGTTCCCAATACAAGTACAACATGCCTCTATGGTCATTACAATCAACAATCTATGGTAAGCTAATAACAATTTAATTTTATGTGTGACTTGACCTGAAACTTACTTAGGGGTTAAACAATTTTATCTTTTATGTAGGGAGGCAATGACACTTTGGGTGCCTTAAGTTCTCCACAAAGTCAACAACTTACAATGGTATCATTAATTTTATTATTAACTTAACCAAGAAAATTTTAATCAACTTATGATTTTATTATTTTTCCTTTTTTTTTTGCAATGTAGACCACTGTAACTCAAATGAAACATGAGGTTCCCAAAACAAGTGCAACATAGCTCTATGGTCCTTACGATCAACAAGGAGGCCAATTTGGTGTCAATATTTCTCAACTATAAAAATATCACTTCATTTATATTCATATATTAACTTGTGCCTCTCAAATTGTAGGGGAAGTCAATGATGATATCACAACTTTAGCAAACTCATAAAGAAGAGAAGTGAAAGTCAGACAATTACTTTTTTGGTGTCTATATTATGTGTATGTAACACGTGTGATTATGCTCCAATTAACGGCAAGACAATTATCTACTCTGCACAACTGTTGTCATTACAAGTTGTAAGAATATTTCTTCATGAATTTAATTTAGCAGAAAACATCAGCTTGTTTTAGTACCGTGCATGACATTTCATCTCAGCAGCAACAATTCCATGTACATTGCTTAGCTGAAACCACTCCTCTCCCTATTTTTGCACAAAATAGAATTGGAAACGTTCAATTCTTATCAATATCTAATTCAAGTGGGGAGGGCAATATTAACCAATATGGGTGCAAGTATGAATTTCAATTCAATTGACACAATTTACCAAAACTAATTAATTTCAATTTTTCGCTATTGTATTTTAAAATTTATTGTTCTCTATGGGTCAAAAAGGAGAAGAAAAAAAGGTAAACTTGTAGGTGATATTGGGTATACACATCTAATCTGTTTGTTGTCGGTGGTTATAAGAATAAAAAGCATTCACCATCAACAGCGACTGAGGGCGGGGAGATCAAACTATAAAAAATAAATATTTATAAATAAACAATAAAATTTGATTGGTTGTAACTTGTAAATAAAAAATGATTTAAATTAGTCTCTTGATAAAACTATAATAAAATTTGTGTATCCTTTTCCCGAAGCACCAAAATCTACTAACTTAAAATGCAAGGTGCAATTTCACTGTTCATGAGAGCCAATTTTTTTTTTGTTACCGTTTGCTTGCTTTTGGGCCTATTGCATTCTTGGGCTGCATTGGAGGATCCCATCTGAATCTTCATGTAGGGTTAGAAATTAGGTTACTCAAAACCTACTTGCCTATTGACAAAAAAAAAACCTACTTGCCTCTTCCCGTGGTTTCCGTCCGCCGCCGTCGCCACTGAACCTATTTTTCATTTTTCCGTCAGTCACAGATGTAGGAGCTCACCCCTCTCACCGGCCAGCTGTTCCAGCGTTTGTGCATCGATGCCCAATCCCTAAGGATCTACTGTTTCGCCAAACCATGGTACTCTCCCTTGTACGCACGCTCGACCCTGTCCTGCTTCTACCGTGTAGGCTCTGCATCATCCCTCTACTCCTTTTCCGTTTTCGACGGCGTGTTGCAGCTACCCTTCCATGAGCTATGTGGTTTCCTCTCCTCTGCTAGGTATATTTCATATATCCTAATGCATCCCCTATTTTCTTTACAGCTGTTCTGATTTGATGTATTAAATTTCTCTTTTTTATTTTCAATTTGAATTGGACTACGAAACTGGTGAGAGTGTTTCTATAAATTAAGCCCTCTTCTCCTAAAATTCCCACATTGTGTTCCAGTTTTCTGTCCTGCTCTGAAGCATTTTTTTCCTAATGCATCCCCTATTTTTGTTGGGTAGTTTTCATGTGCTTTCATCTAGTTTTACTTATTTGTGCGATTTGATGTGAAGTGGGGCTGTGTGGATTTCTGTTGTAGGTGAAAGATGGCGCAAATTTTGCTTCATGGTACTCTCCATGCCACGTTATTTTTTTTGTGGAAGATTTAACTGTTGAAGATTTTCTCATGCAGTGGAAGAATCATGGTCAGACTCAGTGAAGTGAGTGATAAATTGGAAAGAAGATAGCGACTCAACCTTTTTTGCGTGGTTTGAATGTTAGTCTCTGTTCATCAATTTTCAGATCTTCATTTTCTTCATGTTCAGTCTCTGAACAAGAATTTATTAGTTATTACTTTTTCAAAGCTGCTCATCAAATTTTCATACTTCTTTATTTTATTTTTACAAGAATCACTTATGCCAGTCAATCTTTTGGACCTGCAAATTCTGATTCTTCCTTTGTCCTTGAAATGAGTCCGAGAGGTTTTATGAATAAACTTTGTATTCCAGTGACATGGAATTTCATAGTCCAACATTAAAAAATGTCATGGAACTTGACAATGAACTATTTCAAGAATCCAAACACTGAGAGCAAGAAAATAGATATATCTCACAATAACAAATGAAGTCTCTTGCTGGTATTATGGATGAGGAGGTTATTAGCATCATAACAATGGAGGATGTTATGGAGGAACTATTACAGGTTATCAGAGTGTTTTGTGCCATAGCTTCAATTTTCTGAATTAAAAAAAAATAGATGTTGATAATCTGATAATACTTCATTCCCACTCTTGACTATGGGATCAGATATTCTTCTCTTCTTTTGTTCATAATGCACTTTGTTCTGTTTAGGAAGAAAAAGTAAAATAGAAAGTGGGTTAAGATCACTTCTATTGAAAATTTATTCTCATGGTAGTCATAAATGTAGATATAGTTGTGTCAAATTGCTGGTTTGCAGTTTACAAAAATCTTATTGCTATGTTTCATCATGTGTTGAACACTCAGGTTTATGATGTTTACTATCATGGATACTGCATGTGATCATCTTTTCTATTACCATGCTGATTGCTAATGTTTTTTTTTGTTACAAGGGAGACATACTGGATGAAACTGATGAATTTGTTCAGGTGTATAAGAAGTGAGTAAATTTAAAACCAAATTCAGTGGGTACCAAGTTCATTCTATTGTCCCTCTAAATAAAATGATAACAAATTCCATGATCGCCTTTTCTTATTTGCAGCATTAGAATTAACTTGAGGAATTCACAAAGATCATAATCAAGATCGTCAAGCAGAGCTTCTTAGTCCGGTCATCGTTGAATTGTAGAACTCTAACAAATATATACTTTATCCAGCTAAGTGACATCTATATTGCAGAAGTCCATATTGGATACTTTTGTTTCATCTTCAATAAAAGCAAAAAATTATTTGATTTCTGCAACACTTGACTTAACATAGAATCACATAGCGATGTCTAAAGATGACGACAATGAGTATATTTAGTTCGTTGGTTTCTTAATGCATACTTACTATTTTCACTTTTTAAGGAAGATTGCTTTATACTCCTTTCCATCTATAATATTTTACTTAGTCTTAATAGATTTCATCTTTTATGTGACTGTTTGTGGAGTTAAATTGGATGTAAGGCCTAGGAAGTAATTGTGCATATGTTCAAACAATAGTTTCTTGAATTTATTAGTCTTAAATATGATTGTCGTCAGTAGAAGTTTCTAACAATCATATTTGCCCTTTTACCTTTCTTTGTCTAAATAAACATGCAATTGGATGCTCAATTGGGTTAACACGAAAAAGAAAAAAGACTTGTTGTACCAGTCCTAAACTTAATGAATTGAGTACCTTAAATTGTCTTGATCCACATTTTGTGGTACCATGGTGGGTAGTTTTTTCAATCTTTCAATATGAATACAGAAGAAAACCCATGGTGTCGACAATGCTGCTAGCAAGTATGTTATAATGTTTGGTGTAGCTTATGTGCTCATCACTCCAGATTTTCAGGTTGCCTGAATGAGAAGTCTGTTGGATTTGAAGAGATTTAAGTCCTTTCTAACTTCATGTGCGAAGCAAGCCAGGTTATTGATTTTTTTTGTCCTCTTCTATTAAGAAAACAGATTGTTCACCAGGTTCTTCTTTAATGCTATTACACGATCTGCAGAAAGATGGAATGATGTCATCATGTTGTGCTTATTGGTCGTCAGTCAAGGTTGATGTAGAGAGCATGGCATGAGATCCTAACATTAGTGTTTTTTGTTTCAATGGTACCATAAACACCGTAGGAGATAAAGCTGCCATGCTCATTGACATTTTTATTTACTTGCAATAATGGTTTCCTTTTAAATTTTTCATTTTCTTTCATGATTTGGATAAGTGATGTGTTTAGTTAGAGCGTGATGTTAATTGGAATCTTTTCTTATGTAGATACATGTTGATTAATTTTTTTAATGGTTAGATTGATATGGTTGAATGCAGGCCAGTAATTGTTAACAAATTGGAAGACTGTAGCGGTAAGGAACCCATTGCCCAACTGGGAAAGTCCTTTTTAGAAGTAAGTTTCGGTAAACAACATTCTTGTGTGTGCCTTGAAAAATAAATTAATACGACATTAGTACTGAACTAAGATTGACAATGTTCTTCTTCCACTCTTTTCATAGGTACTGCTAGGGAAGGTTTTTTTTGTATCAGGAGTCTCAAGACCGTAGCCGTAAGGAACCCATTGCCCAACTGGGAAAGTTCTTTTTTGTATCAGGAGTCTCAGGAGTATCAGCAGAACCAATGAAACAAAATGAAATTTATGAGGGAATAAAAATCTTGTGACCTTTTTTGTCTTTCACTATCCTTATTCCTTTTCGTCTTTGGGCTTTGCAAGGCTAGGGACAAGTTTTTCCCAATTTTGGAAACAAACCAGAACTATATATATGCCAGTGTTTAGTACTTTGGGCAAGCAATTTTGAGATGAAATTCTTCTTTGAAATTGTCTCTACTTTAGTAGAGATTTAGTGTTCATCTTGGCAGGATTTAATTCCAGTGTAGCCTTAAGTTCATCTTCTGATCTTTTGCTAATGTCTTATGAATATCAACAAAAGTTGTACAAAGTAACTTCACTTACTTGCAGTTGATATAAAATATGACATTTCACCTTTCTAAAAGAATGATACCTTAAATATTAGGTAAATTGCTCTAATCTTTAATTAGATTTATTGTTGTTGCATTGATCTCCTTTCTATTTTTAACAAGACACTAATCTCCCTCATTTTATTGGATACATTGCACCAACTTCCTTGAGGTTTAGCATTATTCTGCTGACCTCCACTAAGATTTATCATTATAACACTTAACACCCCTCTATTACTCTAAATGAGACATGAAGGGGAGATGTCAAAGAATTTTGCAAAATAGAAGGACGTTAATGTAATGATGATAAACACCACAATGCAATTTCTCCTTAAATATTTATAAGTTTAGAACTAATCTTTTGATTAGATAGACTTAATTTATGTTAAAACAATGGAGTTCAATAATATAAAATTCTTGACATGTGTATATAAAATATTTAACTATTACTCAAATTTCACTTTTAAGTTATAAATAATCTGTGTGTTTATAAAATAATTAATTTTAATTGATTGTATTTCCCGTGCATTCCACAACTGAAATTATCCATACAATGGGTTAATATAAATCCTACTCCCCTCTTTTTTTTTTTGTTCCCTATCATCGATTTGGTTCTTTATTGAATGTTTTTCATGATAAACATATTTTCCATTATCTTTGGTTATCTTTATTTTGGGACTGTTTCAGCCTCTTACTAATAACTCAAAGAAGAGGGATACATGATGTTGAAAGAACGTTGAGTGTCTAGCTTCTTATCAAATGAATTTGACTTTTTGTTTAATTTTATTATAACAAACATAAATAAATATATGATATAGTCAGGCGGATGGATTGTCCATATCATATAACTCAAGTGGTTGGAGTTGGGGGACATATGAGTTGGGTAGGGGAGATCCAGGGGTCGATTCCTGGTGGTAAAGCTGTTAATTCAGTATCCTATAATGCTTCGACACCTAATTTATTTATCTCCAACATTTTCATGAGAAGATCTTTTCTTATGTAATTTAGTTTAACTTCTGAAGTAGTAAGCTTATTTTTCTCACTCATGGAGTTATATAATGTCTTTGTTAAATTGATATTGATGACTCATCTTTTGTTGATAGTATTTGTTAGGGTGTTTGTCTTTTCTATTTTTTTTTTCTCATAGTACGATCTTTTGGTGTTGTCTATATGATGCACATATAAAGGCTTGTAATTTAGTGTAAATGACTGATGAACTCTTTTGTATTTTGGATAGTTCTCTCCATGAAATTGACCTTTGTAACTAATAATAATAATAATAATAATAATAATAATAATAATAATAATAATAATAATTATTATTATTATTAAATTATTATTATTATTATTATTATTATTATTATTATTATTATTATTATTATTATTATTATTATTATTATTATTATTATTATTATTATTATGCAGGTATGTGACACATGACTCTGACTTCAAGGTGAAGAAGAAAGTTTCTTATATCGAGGCTTTGTAACTCTACAAAGGTGAAGAGGTCGATTTTTGAATTGTTTTTCAATTTGAGTAACCTATGTTTCTTATATCCCTACTGTTTTCCTATAAATACAATTCTTTGCTATACTTGTTAACTTCACATCCCTGGTTGTGCAGCTTCTGATTGAAGATTTACTCAAACTGTGCCAAACAGGCAGTAGCAACTGTTGAACAATGGAATCTGTGATTTTGGAAATTTCCAGAACAACAGTCATTCCTTCTTGAAGCCTCTTTACTTTGATAGGATATGTTTTCATAACAATATTCATTCTTTTCCATAGATCTTTATTTTGTGTTGCTTCTACTTATGTAAAAGGGATATTTTTTTGTAGGAATACGTTGTTGTCCGAAGGCGGTTTATGAGACAACATCCACATATCCTACATGCTGCAGAGGTTCAACTTTCTGACCCCCTCGAAAATATTTTCCATGTGCAAGTGAGTATGGAACCAAATGAAGTGCGCTTTCAAGGAGGATTTGAAGTTATTCGTGAAAGACATCAGTTTGTTGGCACAGTCTTTATTCATTTTAGCTATGTTGGTGGAGCAAACTTTGATGTCCGTATGTTTTACGATCATGCTGTGGAGGTGGAATATGCGAACTTTATTCAACCAGCTCCTGCCAATGAATAATTTTTGTGGACTGTTGATCTATCTCCTGCATTATGTAAGGGGAATCAACCTCTGGTAATAGCTATCTATTTTGTTCAAAGTTTTGCTTTTTAAAAAATTGATAACAGATCATTTAAACTATATATTTTTTTGTAGCCCATACCGGTATCAGCTATGATTGATCATCTTGACCACCGCCCACAGTCAGTTATTGTTAGACTAGCTAATGGTATTACCAATGAATGACACCTCATTTGGGACAGCAACAGGGTGCGTCAATGCATGATGGGTGTTGGCTGGTATCAATTTTGCAGATCCAAGAAACTCAAGTTTCGTGATCAACTACAATTCTTCAAGCTTCCACAAAACAATACTTTTAAAGTTGTTCTTATTCGAAACTAATAACCGCTCTTGATTGTGTGTAAAAATGAAGAATCCGTTTCTTCAACTGCAGCCGTTCCTTTGATAATTTAACTTTGTCATCTTTTTACTATTTTTCTAGCTTGCATTTGATGTCTGTTGTTCTTTATCTAATTGCAAAAACTTTATTCTGTCTCTTGGAATGGTGATTTTATTTAAGCCCTTCTATATTGTTCATCCTATTGATTTTTAAGTAAGCTAGGTCGTAATCACACGGTTGAAAGCACGTAAGGGAATATATTAAGTCGTCTTTGATACTTGATAATCGTTTATTGGTTGATAATCAACTGATGTTTGAGTATTTTTAATGATTCATATCATAGTCACAGATGTATCTAAGAACAAATTATTTAAATACATAAAATGAATAGTAGTGATATGTATATACACTTGAACGATAAAAATCCGAACAAATGTTAATATAAACAGGTTCCGTGCATTGCCCGGGTAAAATCCTAGTAAAACTATAATTAAATTAGTGTATCATTTTTAAATTTTATTGTTTATCTATATATATTTATTTTATTGACCCTGTAAATTGAACTGCAAGAAGATTCGAATCGTGATTCGTAAGCAGCGAGTATTCTTGAAGCAGTGGCTTTTTCACCTGCGACCCGGTGTTTGGAACCAAACCACCTCAATCTCATCTCTTCGAGTTCTGTCTCTGATACCTGCGGCACTTCGTTTTTCTTTCTCAGTTGGGTACATCAAATTTCTGCTTCTTCCTCATGAATACCCATTACGTGAAGCAACTGCTCCGTAATATCTGTAAGTTGATTTTGATTTTTCACCTCCTTTCCTATTTTAATGCTGCATTTGATGCTCAGCATCCTCAGAAAACAATGCTTTTGGAATTTTTTACTACTTGTTTGCACACTGTGTTCTTTGCTGACTTGTCCCCAACTGTAGATTAGAATTTGCATTTAAGATGATTCCATTAAGATTTTTTTGAAGAATTAGAGTAACCCGGTTGTGAAATATTCATATTAGGAACCAGTTTGGTGTAAACTGTAAAGAAGTTTGCTTTTTCAACTGTGATGTTTGGATACTCCAACATTTGAGACATGCTAACATAGTACTTTTGTGGTGGATAACCTAAAATGTTCAGCTTGATGTATGTGTGTGTCCCTGAGGGTTAGCTCAAGTGGTAAGAGTTAGAGGACATAAGGGGGGTTGGGGAGGAATGAAGCCTGAAGGATGGAGGGGTCAGGGTTCAAATCCTGGTGAATGAACTAATTTACTAACATTACTAAGAACTAACATTTGCCTATCAAAAAAGAAAAGAAAGTGTGTGTGTGTGAGGAATAGGAACCGTCCAAAGGGGGTGGAGCATAAGGTAAGAAAAATTGGGATGGAGAGTGTTTATAGGGGTTGAAACATTCTACACTTGTTGCATGCTCCTAGTTCCAACTAAAATTACTGATTTTAGATTGTGATAATCAGATAGTTGAAACACCATTCAGGAGAATACTTCTAAATTCAATAGTTGGATATATGAGGAGTTACAAAAAAATTATAGACCAAACAATTGAGATGGATTTCAATTTAAATGGTTTGTTACAATAGGATATCATGACATTGTTAGATGATTTGATCTATATAGCCTACATCACAAAGAGAGGGTTCACCACTCATGTCTGATTAAGGAAGCCAAGATGACCCAATTTCTAATATGGTATCAGAGTTTATCCTAGATTCATTTCGTGGAGACCACTCATATATGGGCCACCATGCAGATGTACAGTTCTGCAAATCCCACGCTCCAGATCTACAGTCCTGAGCATGAGGGGGGGTGTTGAGAAGTCCAACATTGACTTGAAATATGGCCAAGATAGCTCTTTTATATGGGAAGTCAATCCTCACCTCTGAGCTAGCTTTTGGGATATAGTTAGGCCTAACCCAATTTCTAATAAGATCTTAAGGAGGTAAAAGGTGAGGGGGATGGGAAAAGAAGTAGAGAGTGCATTGTGAGTTTTAAACCCAAACAATCTCATTACATGTCTCACAACTCTATTAGTTGAGCTGTCTCAAGGGAAACTATAGAAGGCCGGTTTCCTTGTAGAATATGAATAATTTATAAGGAAACTGTTGAATGATGCACAATGGCCTGTCTCCAATAGGAGATTGCGTGTTCTTGATTTGGTTATGGGTTAATGTATGAGGATCTCACTCGAAGATTCGTGAAGAACTGAATCATCAATTTTCTTCTCAGAATGGGTCACAATCATCTATAGCTAGTACTTAAGTTTTGTCATTTCTGCGTATACAATTTCTTGCTAATAAATGCTATCTGAATATTCATCTCTATTCATTTTGAAGATTGTACGAGATCTCTTATCAATAGAGAAGAACCGTACCGGAGCTATATGCATAGTGTTTTTAACCGGCTTCAATTGCAAAGGTCAAAAGCAGACAAGGTAGAAAAAGATAAGCTAAAAGAAGAGCAAGAAAGAACTCAGACTTCTTTCAAATCTGAAGTTAAGAAGAAGGAAGACTATAATTATGGGATTAGCAAATACAGTTCTGATGATGAAGATCCCTCAGATAGTAAGTGGAAGTTAGAGCTGGCTTGGCTCACGAAGGCACTTGAACCAGCCCTACAATTCTGGAGGTGGCCTCCGCCAACAGGTATGTTTAGTGTAACTTTATAGCATGTTTTATTGATAAAGTTAGAAGCTGCCATGAGTGCAAATTGCAAGTACATTTCTATAAATTATGTTATAAACAAGCTAAGAGTCATAGATAACTCAGTTACATAGTATAATCTAATTTGTAGTTTTACCATAAACGTGTATTTTCCTTCTGCAAAATAAAAACTTGGTTATACGGTGTTTCAGATTGCTTTATAATATAACAAGACTGACTCTGTTTTCTATGTCATGCAGGAGAAGGAATTGGAAACAAACCTCCACCAAGCAATCGGTCCCTTATGGAAATAATTGCCTGCATACAACGGAGCAAGATTGGAATCCAGGATTGGAGTTTAAGTGACCTTACAGTTGGCTTATATCTGATCTATCTTCGTCAAGCTTCCACACATCCATTTGAAGATATCAAAGGCATCGAGATATCATCAGAATCAATAGTAACTCCTGAAACTGTATTTAAGTGGCAAAGAGTTTATATATTGATATGATATTGTGATCTTGTTAGTTCTTACCACCAGGCCTCAATTAGGATAATACATGTCAGAAGAAATGAGAATGAGCCCAAAGGGTTAGTGGACCTACCTCGTTAGTTAGACCTTGTTGGTTATAGTTGTTAGGGAGTTGTTAGAGTTAATTAGGTGGTAATCTAACTGCGGTAAAAATGACAGGATATAAATGGAGGAAGGGGATGTAAGGAAGGGGAATTAGCTGATTAGTGTATTTTGGGTGGGAGAGACCAGGGTCTCGAATCCTGGGAACTTTTTAGTCATTACACATTCAGTATTCAGACACTTCTTGGATCCTACTGATCCAGGAGAAGAGAGAAGGTTATTTAATAGAAATTTATCTATACTTCTTTCTGTTTACTTCCTATTCTGATCTAGTATCTATCAACCAGTATCAAAGCTTCAATCTCGAGCCGTCGGCTTTCCATATTGAAGATGATTACATCATTTGATGGAGAAAAGGCTTATCGGTGGTTTGTCAATGTAGAGACATATTTTGAGGCCAATGGAATACTTGAGAAGGGGAAGACATCAAGAGCTTTGAAGGCTTTGATTGGTGATGCTCTCAATCTGTGGCTTTTCTAGAAATGAAGCAATTAGAATGCAATGTGGTGGACCTTTCAGAAGAAAGTGCTGAAGAGGATCTAACCTGAGTATGGCCTGGGCTTACCTTATGTCTGTGGGATGAGTAAACAGAAAATAAATTAGAATTGAAGCCATTGGCATCTTAAGATGAGGGCAAAGAACCAGCAGCTAAGAAGTCTGTTGAAGTTATAGGATTTTAGATAGGAAAGAAGTGTAGAGAAAGGGAAGAACAAAGACTTTAATTAAATAAAGGAAATCATAACATATAAAGAAACCAAGCTGATCTTAGATTCTTTAGATACAATATCTTAAGATAGATATATTATAAGATATTCCTACGAGATATATTTTTTATATAATCTAACAAACGAAAAATCAGATACAGAAAAGGAATAGGAATTATGGAAGCTAGAAATCATGGAAACAAAGACAGCCCAAGAGGAGGAAACCCAATGAAAGCAATCAAATGGGATTTTGGGTTAAGGACCAGAAAAAAGAAGCAAATATGAAGGTATGAATGGGCGAAACAGGAACTAAATGGTAGAGAAAAGAAACACATGACTTTTACTGTAGGCCGAAGGAGCTGAGGAATGGGAGTAGGTTTACCCCTTCCATATATCATGAAATAGACCCTCTTTTGGGGGTGCAGAACTCCTAGAACATACATTAGAATGTTCCCAAGAAAAGAAGAAAAAAGAAGGGGGGGGGGGGGGAGGGTGTAAGTGTGTAACACACTTTCTTGGGGAATGCCACTTCTTTCTATGTTTATCCTTATACCCCACACAATGCATATATGTAGGGAACGTATCAAGGGCTGGGTGAACATGAGAAGTGAGAGGAGCTAATCTTGGCCGCACAAATTATGCATGGATGGTTAAGATTAACTCCATGCTCTCAACTATTTTGCTCTCTACACACACACATGTATACATAGACATACACAAATATAAAGTAGTATGTGTGTGTATATCCTATATTTTACATAGTACATGTGTCTGTCTCTGTTTGATGTCCGGTGTTCGTGCTTCATCAGCAGAGATGGGATATAAATTGAGGAAGAGAATGTAAGTGAGACGAGTTTGTTGATGAGTGAGTTTTGGGTGGGAGAGACAGACTCAATTCATGGGATCTTTCATACACATTCAAAATCTTCTTTCTTGGTTTCTGGCTCTGCTGATCCATGGGGCAGGAAAAGGCTATTCAATCTTGCTACACCGTTCTGATCCTGTACCTGTCAAATCTCACAGTTATTTTAGCATATTGGTACAACATATTATGGTGAACTGCATGCTTGCAGCTTTGTCCTTATCAGGATATCTTATTGAATTTCAGGTTCATGATCTAATTTATCATCTTGAGTTGGCTAAAGGTGCTTACAAGGATAGTCCTGCAGTTCTTTGTAGGAACAGCATGCTCCGAGAAAGTAATGTCATAAAATTTATTAATAACTCCAGTGTAATGAGACCTGCATATTATATAGGGATTGATCCCCGTAAAAAGCTTGTAATTTTGGGCATTCGTGGCACTCATGCTTTATATGACCTTATCACTGATATTGCCTCCTCAAGTGATGGTGATGTCACCTTTGATGGCTATTCAACCCACTTTGGCACTGCTGAATCTGCTCGTTGGTTCCTTCGTCATGAGATTGAGATCATAAGAAATATTTTAGAGAAACATGAGGTGAGGGTGATCTTCCTTCATCTATTTTGGTTTTCATTTTTTTGTTTATTTACCTGTTTTTCTTATTCATACTATGAACTGTGCCTAACTCATTAACAGGGATTTAGGTTAAGACTTGTAGGTCATTCTCTGGGAGGTGCTATAGCTTCTTTACTAGCAACAATGATCCATAGAAAATCATCGAAGGAGCTGGGTTTTAACCCTGAGATTGTATCTGCTGTTACATATGGAACTCCACCATGTGTCTCCAGAGGACTTGCTGAGAGCTGCTCTGGCTATGTAACAACAGTTGTGATGCAGGTGCGTGATTGCATTTAACAATTTCTGTTCGCCTGTATCTGATCTGAAAGAAAGTAATTATATATATGGAGTTCCTGAGATGAGTCTGATACTTTTCCAAGTTTTGTCTGTATTTATCTGTTGTTTCCTTTATGTCTATATGTCTTTATGACTTTGTTTGTTTTTGGACTGTGCAGGATGATATTATACCTAGATTGAGTGTAGCATCCCTTACAAGGCTTAGAAATGAAATTCTCCAAACTGATTGGTGAGTCTTATTTGATTTATAATCTTGAACCGTTAACCTCCTCTTCTTGTCCCTTACGAAAATAGGATGTTCAGGAAAGCTATCAGGAACCAATTGAGGCTCTTTTATTAAAAAAATAAATATATTTGTATAATTCTATATTTAGTCTTGTAATTATCTTGCTCGTACGTGTTAATTTTGTTTAGTCATTATTGTAAGGACCGGGAAACTCGATATTTTGGACGTTGGTATTAACAAAATACTTATGGGGTTGAAAAGGTGGATGGTGATGTAGTTTTCCAAATGAAAATTTCTAAAACACCATAGAACTTAAATATCTAGAATCTTGTAGGTATGGCTTATAAAGCTTTACTTGCATTTGGTAATTAGCTAACAAAAGATTTGATTAGACGATATGATACTTTCTTCAGGACGAGCGTAATTGAGAAAGAAGACTGGAAAAATGTTATAGATTTGGTTACGAATGCAAAGCAGGTCGTGTCTTCAGCGCAAGATGTAGCTCGCAAACTTGCTGATTATGCAAATTTCAGGAGAAACAAAAGTTCAACTGGTAAGCTTCTCTGTTCTGGTTCAAAACTTAATTTTTCTCCGAAGAAGTGAAATTAAATCTTGTTATATAATGCCACTATGTCAAATATCTTTCAAACATCTGATACCTATATGTAAGTAGCCTTCCTGTAAATATTTTTCTTTGGGGGCATAATTTTAAGTTTTTCTTGTTAGAGATCAATACAACATAAAATTGTGCTATTGGTGGGTGATGGTTTTCTAGTCGATGTGATATTTCAACACATTCCATCATGTCTAGGACTTGACATATGGAGATTATAGAACTGATTTTTTTATTGCATTGGGAAAGCCACAGGGCTAGGTTGATTTCACTGGGAAAGTCGCGAGGTCAGGTTAATTGTTGAACGGTAGTTGGGTGGCCCACAGTTTTATCAAATATCTGCCGTGGCGGAATCTCATGGCGGGTTTTTGGCTCTCCACCATGTCTGATATTGATAGGTATTCAGAGAAAGATGAAGAATGAACAGAAGGAAACTTGTATTATTTACTAGGATTCTGGTGAAATCACCAAGAATCAGTGTAGAAACAGTACAGAAAGAAAGGAAATAACAGTGATAGCAGAAGCAAATTCGAGAGTGCTTCACTTCTCTCCTAGTCCAAGATTAATCCAATTCTAGCCTACCCCCCCTCTCTCTCTTCCTTTGGTGTTTATACACACCACCTGGCCTGATTCTCTGCAAAGGGAATCTGCCAGCTTACAATTAGTTACCCTACTCTCCTAAGGTAGTGGGACTAATGTTTATCCCCACTTTACCCCTACGCTTGTAAACCTTAGAGTAATCCTTGCTCTTACTAGAGATAAGGTTCCTATCATCACTCCCCCCTGGGAAAAACACCTTGTCCTCAAGGTGGAATGTTGGGAACTGGTTCTGGAACTGCTGCAGTGACTCCCAGGAATTCTCAAAATCAGGGAGGTTCTTCCAACTGACTAAGAGTTCAGTTTCCCCAAAGGGGTTAAGTCTGGAGTCCAGAACAGCTGCTGGCTCGACTTGTAGCTCCCACTCTTCAGATAAACAATGGGGTAAAGGTTGCACCTGAACTGTAGGAGCCAAGGATTTCTTCAATAGAGATATGTGGAAGACTGGATGAATCAAACACCCTTCTGGTAGCTGCAATTTGTAGGCCACAGGGCTGATCTTGCCAACCACTTCAAATGGGCCATAATACCTAGGACTGAGTTTTTGATTGGTTCTTTTAGCTAGGGTCTGGAGTTTGTAGGGCTGTATCTTCAGATAGACTTGATCCCCTAATTCAAACTGGACATTCCTTCTATGCTTATTGGCTTGTTGCTTCATTAGATTCTGAGCTTGTGCCAAGTTTGCTTTCAGCTCCTCTAGCATGTTGTTCCTTTCAGCAGTTAATCTGGTAACCTCTGCTACTGCTGTGGAGGTCACATCACCTCACTATAGCAGGAGGGTCCTGGCCATAAAGAGCCTTGTAAGGAGTAGATTTGAGTGAAGAGTGGTAATTGGTATTGTACCAATACTCAGCCCATCCTAACCACTTAGACCACAGCTTCGGTTTACTCCCTGTGAGACACCTCAAATAGGTTTCCACACACCTGTTGACCACTTCAGTCTGACCATCTGTTTGTGGATGGTAGGCTGTGCTATATTTTAATTTGGTTCCTGCTAGCTTGAAGAGTTCTGACCAGAATGAGCTTAGGAACACACTATCCCTATCTGACACAATAGTTTTAGGAAAGCCGTGTAACCTGACCACCTCTTGAGTGAAACTTTCTGCCACAGTTTTGGCAGAATAAGGGTGTGACAGGGCTATGAAGTGGGCAAACTTGGTGAGTCTGTCAACCACCACTAGTATGGTATCCTTTCCCATGGACCTAGGTAGGCCACCTATAAAATCCATGCTAATATCTGCCCAGATTTGTGAAGGAATAGGCAAGGGTTGAAGTAGGCCTGCATGACTTAGAGCTTGGTACTTGTTCCTCTGGCATACCTCACAACTCTGGACATAATGCTGAATTTCTGACCTCATATTTTCCCAGTAAAATAGAGAAGAAATTCTCTTCATGGTTCTGAAATTGCCAGCATACCCTCCCACTGCAGAATTGTGAAATTCTTCTAATATCTTAGGTATCCTTGAGGATGTTTTGGGAATCACCATTCTGCCCTTAAAGTATAAGAGTCCCTTTCTATACTCAAAGTCTCCTTGTGACTCTGGATTAGTGAGTAGAGTTTGGATAATAGTGCTGTACTTGGCATCTTGGAGTAATTCTTCCTCTAACCCTTCCCACTCTTGGCACTGTGCAGTAGATAGAGCAGAAAAGTTAAATTTCCTGGATAGAGCATCAACAACCTTGTTCTCTATCCCAGGTTTATATTTAATTGTGAAATTGTATCCCATCAACTTGGTGATCCACTTCTGTTGATCCTCACCCATTATCCTCTGTTCAGTCAAGTATTTGAGGCTCTTTTGGTCTGTGTGTATCACAAAGCTCCTACCTAATAGATAGGGTCTCCACTTCTGTACAGCTATCACAATGGCCATTAGTTCCCTTTCATATACAGACTTGTTCTGATTCCTATCAGAGAGAACCTTACTCATGTAAGCTACTGGCCTTCCTTCTTGCATCAGTACAGCCCCAATGCCCTTGCCTGATGCATCAGCCTCTATCACAAATTGTTTGTCAAAATTTGGAGCTGCCAGTACAGATAAGGTAATCATGGCCACCTTCAGCTTCTCAAATGCTTCAGTGGCTGCTTGGTCCCACTTGAAGTTATCCTTTTTCAAGAGTTGAGTAAGAGGTAGTGCTGTCTTGCTGTATCCCCTGACAAATTTTCTGTAATAACCTGTCAGTCCAAGAAATCCCCTAAGACTTTTCAAATCCTTAGGTGTGGGCCAATCAATCATGTCTTTGATTTTGCTTGGATCTGCAGCTACTCCTTGACCAGAAATTATGTGGCCTAGATATCCTAATTGTTTCTTCCCAAAGGAGCATTTCTTCTGATTTACTACTAGCTGGTTTTCCTTGAGCAGTTGCAAGACTTGTCTCAAATGATCTTTATGTGCTTCTTTATCTTGGCTATAGATGAGAATGTCATCGAAGAAGACAAGGGCAAACCTCCTTAAGTATGGCTTGAGCACCTGATTCATTAAAGCTTGGAAGGTGGATGGTGCATTGGTTAGCCCGAAGGGCATGACCACATACTCATAATGGCCCTCGTGTGTCCTGAATGCAGTTTTAGGAATGTCTTGGTCTTGCATCCTTACTTGGTGATATCCAGACTTAAGGTCCAGCTTGGAGAATACTTGAGCTGTCCCCAACTCATCAAGTAGCTCCTCAATAACAGGGATTGGGAATTTGTTTGGGATTGTCATTTTGTTCAGAGCCCTATAATCTACACAGAATCTCCAGCCCCCATCCTTTTTCTTCACCAAAATTACAGGGCTGCTATAGGGACTATTGCTAGTTCTGATGACTCCAGAATTCAGCATGTCTTTTACCAATTTCTCTATCTCATTCTTTTGATAATAAGGGCATCTGTAAGGCCTGATATTAGGGATGGTAGCCCCTTCTTTTAAGGTTATAGCATGGTCACAATCCCTTCTTGGTGGCAGTCCTTGAGACCCTTGAAAAACCTCTGGGAATTCTGCTAGAATGGCAGCCATGTCATCTGAGATTCCCTGCTCATCTTCTGTATCCATTAGTGGATTTTCACATGTCACATAGAACCCTTCTCCCTTGTTTTGCAAGGCTTTGCATAAAGCCTTCAGTGAAGTTTGAGTACAGCTTAAAGAGGGGTCCCCTCTTAGCATCATTTTCTGTCCTTCAACCTGCCATTGCAAGGTTAATTCTCTGAAATTTGCCTTTATATCCCCTAGACTGGATAACCATTCCATGCCCAATACTAAATCTGTTCCACCCAATTCCAGGACATAGAATTGTTGGGTCAAACTCAACCCTTGCACTAGCAATTGTAGGTCCTTGCAAACCCCCTGATTCTGAATCTTATCTCCATTACCAATCTCCACTTCATAGGTCACAGTCTCGGTGATGGGTAACATCATCTCTTTGACCAGTCCCTGTGATATGAAATTACTTGTGGCACCACAGTCTATGAGTATGAGGATTGACCTTGCTTTTTCCCTCTGACCCAGTTGACCTCGTAGCTTGAAGGATCTACTGGTGGTGATGCCTTCCTTGCTCTTGAGGGATAAGAGTAAGGTTTTGTGTTCTACAGCAAGTTCAGATTCTGCTTCAAAGAATTGTCCATCTTCTTCTTCTTCCTCTTCATCTACCGTCTCCATCAACACGAATTGGTAGTGCTTCATTTTGCATACATGCTCCCTGTTCCATTTTTCTCCACACTTGAAACATAGGCCCTTCCTGCTACGATCCTGGAGCTCGGATTGAGACAACCTCTGGCCCCCCGTCCACTTCTTCTCTTGTCCCTTATTCTCCCCTGTTTTAGCTTCAGTAGAGCTTTTATCTGCACTTGATTTCTCTGCAGTTGTAGATCCTGCAATTTGGCTCTTCCACTTGTTTCCATCTATCCAAGTCTGATGTGCTTTGCTCGAGGATACTCCTTTTTCCTTCCATCCTCGCTTGTCCTCATCTCCGCCCTTGCTGTTGCGCATAGCCAGATTTTTCTCTTCCAATAACAGCGCGCGGTCCATGATCTCCTCCAGTTTCCCAGATCTGTACAACTTCAGCTCGGCCCTGATTTCTTCCTTGAGGCCATTAAGGAAGATTCCCTTGATGATATCTCGGTCAGTGTGACGCAGCGGTGCTGCGACCATCTCGAATCGTTCACGGTACTCCATCACACTTCCGGATTGTTTGATGCTCAATAATGGTCCAAACGGGTTCCGCACTAACCCGGGTTGGAACCTTCGAACCAGAGCCTCCTTGAACGCTTCCCAAGTGCGTTCCGGGGTCTGTTCTTCCCACCATTGGAACCAGTTCAGAGCACGTTCCTCCATGGCTACCACCAGGAGTCGCACTTTCTCAGTATCGTCAACTTCGTTGAGTCGGAAGAATCGCTCGACCCGAACAATCCACCCGTAAGCATCATCCCCATTGAACACAGGGAGATCGATCTTCCTTCCTGTGCGAATATGCCTCCTCGGGGAAGCATCCTCGTGTCGCAGCGAAACAGATCGGGAGCTACGAGAGTCATCGCCGGAGTTCGACGAGTGCTGACTTCCCCGAGCGGCGACGGCGACGGGGCGTTCTAGATCTGCCCCTGCTCCGGCGTCGCGTCTGTTGGAGCATCAGCTGTCGGAGCTCGTCGACAACAGTCATCATCTCTGAGACGTTCTTCTCAACGCTCTCCATACGGTTCTCCATTTGTGCGCGGGTGAAGGTCATACAAAGCTCCCTTTGGATCGGGAGCTCTGATACCAATGATAGGTATTCAGAGAAAGATGAAGAATGAACAGAAGGAAACTTGTATTATTTACTAGGATTCTGGTGAAATCACCAAGAATCAGTGTAGAAACAGTATAGAAAGAAAGGAAATAACAGTGATAGCAGAAGCAAATTCGAGAGTGCTTCACTTCTCTCCTAGTCCAAGATTAATCCAATTCTAGCCTACCCCCCCTCTCTCTCTTCCTTTGGTGTTTATACACACCACCTGGCCTGATTCTCTGCAAAGGGAATCTGCCAGCTTACAATTAGTTACCCTACTCTCCTAAGGTAGTGGGACTAATGTTTATCCCCACTTTACCCCTACGCTTGTAAACCTTAGAGTAATCCTTGCTCTTACTAGAGATAAGGTTCCTATCAGATATCCCGCCATAATCCGCCATCCGCCATCATTATTTGTCAAATATAGCCGGTTTTGGCTCTCCGCCATAGTCCGTCATTCGCCATTAACAACATTGGTTGCCCAATATTTGATAAATGATAGGCTCCTAATAATCATACAATATCATGATGACTTTTACAGGTGAAAAAAAGGAAAGAATGAAAAATCAACATTTACAATAAAATGTGTAGACACACATATCTGGCTTCTTTGGACATGAAAAACCAGTTATTTGGTACACAGAAGATATTGTACTACTTTCACACACAAACAAAATGAAGATATTGTATGTCAAACTTGCACTTGTTGGTGTTTAATACTTTCTTGCTTGTGCTTTTTAATTGCCTTTATCTTGTGATCTTTCTATCATCAGCTGTTTTGGTGTGTTAACAGCTGGTCCAACTGGTAAGGAGTTACCTGTTGCTAGAGAAGCTCCTCTACCTCCCAAAGAAGAAAAGGAGAATTCAGGTATCATGAAAATTGAGGGAACTAAACCTGCAGTATCTGAGGAGTTATATATACCCGGGACTGTTTATTATCTGAAGAGGAACTCAGGATCCCAAAATAACGTTGGAAAAGATTTTTTCACCCTTTTGAAGATGCAATCTGGAGAGCATTTCCCAAGGATCATCCTTTCAGGAAATTTTATCACAGACCACAGATGTGATAGCCATAATTATGCTTTGAGAGATGTTCTTAAAGGTTTGCCTTGGTACGGCGAGGAAGGTATTTTTAGATAACCACTATTTTTAATTAATTTTTATTTTCATGATGCTGCAATAAACTGTACATTATATAACTAGTTTTCTGCACTTAGATGTGCCTCACTGCTCTGTAGTGTGTGCAGTGGTGTCAGGAACAGCATCGTAGATTAGAAGTTAGGCAATTTCTGTAAACACAATAAGAATTATAGGTAGTTTCTCCTATCCTCAAATAAACACTGAATTAGTTCTGGAGCAATTATTTAATCATTCTTTTCATTTCGTTGAGGGGCAATATGTTTGGGTTCATGTTTTGAATTTGTATGTAACTATGTACTCGTTTTTTTTTTCCCTCAACTAGTGATTGTTATGAGTTATGACTTCTGAATTTCTTCATCCTGTCCTTTTATCTAGTTTTGTGACTTAAGAGCCTGTTTACATATTAATAAAAATGAAGAAATTCTATGTTCCTAGGTGTGTACTGTTGCAGCCTCCTTTTCAGTTTTTGACTCTCAAATAAAGAGAGAGGAGGTATTTGATTCTCATTTCTTTCTCGAAATTATCACTTAAATTAAATAGTGTGTATTGTACAGATATAAGATTTGTGATCTGTGATTGAATATTGAGTGGTAGAAAGTTAGGTTTAGTATTGCAAAAAAGAAAATGTTAAGATTGATGAAAGGACATCTATTAGTATTAGAAATGAATGTATTAGAGAAAAACTTACAGTAGCAACTCTTGTAATGTAAAGAATACTGTGGAATTATAAGTAGTTTAGACAAGAATTTAAAAAAAATACTACATGATATGCCATGTTTTATTATCGCGATTGGTATCTTTAGCTTTTTCCATGCAATACCTTCTTCCACTTGTGCTGCGTTCTTGCTAATGCCAATCTGCTCTAGAATTCGAGTTGTTCGATCACAATTATCTTGGAAGCACAAGGCAAAGGGGATTGAAATCTTCTATCTCCATTTGGTGTCCCATTCCTGTCTTACCAATCAAATTTTGTCATGTCATTTAAAAATCACTTATGTAAGGTTATAACTATTATATTTATATATTTTTTTAATCGTCATTACACAATTTGATTGACAAAATCGAGAATGAGACCAATGAGAACAAAAGATCTTAATCTGGCAAAAGAAGAGTGCACCTCTTTGTTTTTGCTAGAATAAAGAAATTCGGTCATTATTACCCACCTATTTTGGTAGAGCATAGGGATTAGGGACCAACCTATATGCTTCTTTTGCGGCATTGTTTTCCTATCCTCAGAAAGATGTCTGCATTACTTTTGGCTCTATTTGTAGTCCCTTGCATGACAGGTCGTTGGGTGTGGATATCAGAAAGGTAAACCATGTTATATTATCTAAGGTGAAACACAGAAGAATTTGGCCTTCTTTTGTTGTTTATTGAGTTTTAAGTGCGATACTGCTTTCAAAAGCAATGCCTATGGTGGAATTCAAAACGTGTTTCCATTCCATTGCACAACTTAAGTTAAATATATTGTTTTGGTTTCACTATGATTTGTACCAAGTCTATGCTAGACCTAGCCTAATGTTATCATGGGATTCTCAATTACTATAACCGGGTGTGACTCTTTTTGGTTGGTAATTGGTTATTAGTTCTTATACAAACCTTTCACGCATGTGATACATATATGATGTTTTCCTTTTTATTTGATAGAAACAACGTGTATGGTGGATTGCATGGGGGCTAATTCGTGTGAGAAAGAGCCCTGTATAAAAAACAAAGCAAGACTTTCTTAGAATTTGAATTAGATTTAACTATACTCCAAAGCTAACTCGTGTGTGTGTGATTTTACCATAACAATTAATAAAAAGGAAAAAAGTGATGCGTTTATAAACCTACATTAATGAGATAGGAAATTGGGACACCAAATAAGATTAAATAAATTTATTCCTGAGAGGCTCTTCTTGAAATGTATACTTAATTAGGGATGACGATTTCTACCTGCATATGAAGATCTCCACGAAGATTACTCTGCTTGGGGCTCGATCTTGGGGAATTTACTCTTGTGGGGACGAGAATAAGAGTGAAACTCCCCTTTTGCAGGTTTGGTCAGGTACCCTTTCGGGGTTGTTTTTGCTTGTGTGTTTATACGACACAGCCATGAGAAGGCTAGCTCTTCAGATTCCTTTGATTCGGTGGGTTGTGATCTTGCCTATGCATATTGCTTTTTAGCTTGGATTATTGTTGAGGTTGATTCTTGTTTAGGTGAAGCTTCTGGTCCTCATGCTTTAGAGATTTCCATGCCTAGTCCTAGAGCTTCTTAATTTTTTTTGCTAAGTGAAGAAATATATTGAATAGAAGTACAAGGGGTACATTAACTCAATACAAAGCGAATGAAAGTTAAGAGAAAAGCAACGGAATATACATCGGCAAAATTCCATCTAAGACTAGGACTATCCCTACCCCTCCTTGAAGGAAGATTTTAGAGAAGATGCCTCATTAAAACTTTAATAGGATAAAACTCGGAAAAACCTGGACAAGGAAAAAGAGTATCGGTTTGCAAAAATCAAAGGCAACACTCTAAGGAGAACTAAAAACCAGATCAAGAAATGTAAAGCAACCAAATCAATGTACAATTTCTTAATATCTTTGGCCGATAGTTCTATTGGGTCAAGTATATAGTTTGACTCGTATTACTTGACAAAACTTCCGCTTGAGGGTCAATATTTGAACGGGAGAATGTTGAAAATTTCAAATGAGTGATTAATTCTCACATCGGTTAACATTGAGTCAATTAAAGGCAAAATTTATAGACTAATATTCTTAAGATTTTGCGTTTAAGATATGATGTTAGATTTGATATCTCTTTTTTTTATAGGCAAATTTAGTTTTTAGTAATGTTAGTAAATTAGTCTCTTCACAGGGTTTGAACCCTGAACCCTTCACTCTTCATCCCACCCAACTCTTATGTCTCATAACTATTACTACTTGAGCTAACCCCGCGGACAAATTTGATATCTCTTAATTAAACTCATTATAGAGTTCTCATAGACTCACTCTCATTGTCTAACATTTGGTTGATGTGAAAGTTGGCTTATAGTAGTAAAAAACATAGTTCCTTTGTGTCACTAGACTCGAGGTTCAAAAGCTTCGGAAAGGCAATAATTAGTTACAAGTTAGGTCAGGTGTGGAATTGGTGAAAGCCAATAATTAAGATTTAAGAGCAACGTAAAATTGGGATTAGTGATAATAACACTTCAGTAGTACCTTTTTCTGAATACTGCCACCTAGTTACTAAATCAAGGAGCTAATGTCTTCCAAGCTTTAACAAGAGAA
The DNA here is from genome assembly GCF_012489685.1 of Lotus japonicus. NCBI lineage: Eukaryota > Viridiplantae > Streptophyta > Magnoliopsida > Fabales > Fabaceae > Lotus > Lotus japonicus. Next base: position 45,654,700 of record NC_080045.1, on the reverse strand, counting down.
GTTCAAACTTCAAAGTATATGCTCGTAGTATTGTTTGTTGGCCGGCACGGCAGTAATAATTTTTCGTTTGTAAGTGGGTCGGCACCGACATTAATTAGGTAATTTGCTGCAAGCAAAGCCTAAGCAAGGGATAAGGCATGGTTTTATTCCTAGACCTCCTATTGTGGAGTTACAAAGACAAAACATTGTAGGACCGACCTTCTCATGCACATTTCACAACATAAAAGTTGCTAGGTGATGGTAGCAGTGACAGATCCATAAATTTTATATAGTGAGGGCAATATATACATATAAATTTATAATAAAAAAATAACATATACTATTAGAAGTGAAGACATTTTTTTACCAAATGAGACACAAGTGAAGACATTTTTTACCGAAGTGGCCACCAAAATCTACATACTTTTACTACTCAAGTGAGAGCATTTAGCAATGTGGGACACAAGTGAGGGCATTTAGCAACGTAGGACATAAGTGAGGGCAATTTTTATCAAAGAAATCATCAAAACTCACATACTTTTACTACTCAATTTCTTTTCTAATGTAATTTTCCATATTCAAGTGAGGGCACTTGCCCTCATAGTTATCTACTTGCATCCGTCACTGGATGGTAGTAAAGTTAGAGCCGGGTAAGACCGATGATAGAAGTTCAACTCTCAGAAAAGTCATTTGTTTAGATGAATGATTACAGTTTTTAGTAGAGAGCAATTCTCTATCAAGTTAAGAACCCTAAAATCTTTCTACGTAAGTTAAGTTAAATAAAGAAGAAAAACATTTAAACAATTTTCTGATTAATCTCATAATGAAAAAGAAATTCAATATTTATACGAACACTCTATTCTAAAGTTGGCTTTACATGTGGTCACATCTTAATAAACAGAACATTCTATTGTGAAATTAAAAGAAATACAATAATAAAAATGTAGAAATTTATAAACTAAAAAATAAATTTGCCAATTCATTTCGGTCAAATGACCTCCCTAACGTGTGTGAGTGTTTAAGCTTTTTCCTAGTTGTCTCCAACTGTGATTACCAAGTCACCTTGCTTAATTAGTCATAGGAAGTCCTCTTCAGTGCATCCTATACAAGCAAGAACAAAAAATATTATCAAACCATGACAAACTCCCATCACTCTCACGAGATTTCTCTGTTACTTTGAAATGACAATCTAGCTAGATATCCCGTTGCTCTTTGTAATTTATTCCAACTATTAATTATAGATTAAACTGTCCATATTTCATGGCTTAGCTTTGAACAACTGCCCCCTCTTCAAACTACATTTGATTTTATTTTAAATTTGAAAGTCCTTTCTTGTGAATAAACTAGTTTGTGTAAAGTACCGTGAAGCTATATTGTATTTCCAAAACTTTTTTATACATCAGATTGAAAATGAAGCTTTCATCAGATGTTTCTCAATCATTAAGCAACACCATGTTCTTTTGTAGTAGGTATTGTGCAGACACCAAGGCCCTTTGGTTTGAACCTTTAGAGGTAGTCGCTTTCGAGATTATCTTTGAGATACGGGTTATTAATTAGCTAAATACAATATCACATTTATAATCGCATATTCGCATTCACCATGTTGTATGGTAAATTAATAATATAAAAAATGATTTAATTTTCTCTGAAGTTGAGAGTGAGCTTTAGATTTTTTTTTATAGGCTGAGTGAGCTTTAGATAATAAAGTATGAAATCATAAAATCAATGGTTGAAATTCCAATAACCAAATAATTAGTCATAGATGTGCATATATTGTATCATGGTCTAACGAGTTGTTAATTTAAGTAATATATGTTTCAATCTCATTAAGTAAGGTTTTAATGGAAAATACTACTCTCTCAGTTCCTAAATAACTGACACTTTAAGGTTGTTGCACAAGTATTAAGAAATCACAATTAATGTTCTTGTTTTATTAAAATTACAATTTAACTTCCTACTATACCATTTATCTCTCATATTAATTTTCTCTCATATTAATTCTAACTTTTCAACTACCAATAAATGAATGGTACAATTGGTAAAGTATAAGTAATGCTCTCTTGAACTTTGTAAAGTGGCAGATAATTAGGAACAAAATTTAGCTAGAAATAGTGTCAGTTATTTAGGAATGGAGGGAGTACTTTCGTCGAGAAATTAAAGCTAGCTAATCTAGAATGTGCATAGCACGAATATACTTTCTTCCTACAAAAGAACATATATAATTCGACTCTTAACCTTCGAATTAAGAACAATTCTTGCACTTTATCTTCTAAAGTGCATATTCACTTTAACACTCTTCTTTATTAGGCGAGTGAGAGAGCGAAGACGGAGATGCTCGAGAGAATTGTGCGAGAGATTCAATTGACACCCATTAGAGATATATAAGAGATTGATAGTGGGGCCCTAACATTTTTTGGGTTTTCCATGAGATGAAAAGAAATTAAATGAGTGACGAAGTCTGTGTTATCTACTTTTCTATTTTATCCCTTTATCACTATACAAAAATAATTTTATCTCATTCTACTCCTCATTCAACTAAAAAGGCCGGGAGAGAGAGTCAACACTATTCATTCTCTCTTCTAATTTTCTTATATTTTTATTATATGTGCCAAAATAATTATAAAATTTACTTTTTTTTCTCATGCAGTATTTTTCTCACTACTCATTTTTTTCTCTAAACCAAATAAAGAGCAAAAGATTAGAGGAGACAACCCAAGAAATAAATTAATTAGTTAAGTGACTCGATCATATTATTGTAAGTGAGTTGCTTAAAGACAATACTTAGTGATGTTCATAATACTATATTAACTTATAGTACTATATGTAATTAAGAACTATTAATACACATGGATGATACTTGTAGTCTTCTTCTAGATTGAGCAGAATAAGAGGAACATCCAAGCCCTAGATATCTGGCAATCATCCACAAACGTGTAGTGGCCCCATATTGAACCCTGGTGTCGGCTTGACCGGTCTTGTGAAGACACTTGTCAGCATCATTTCAAGCTCCATCCTTGTGCATACAATATTAACAATCAGATCAGACAAATTAAATAATTTTCATAACCTCTAATTAAAATAAAACATGACCGAAAAATTAGAAGTATATGTATCTTGTAATTTTATTCAACCTTAGTCCTTTGATACACATATATAGGTTCTTAGCTAGACCATAGCTAGGTATTTCTATATCTGATCTTATTTCTGACTTCAGGGAGAATACTAATTCTAACCAACACGTGCACCATTTTGTCTTTTATGTACAAACACTTTGTGCAGCAGCTGGTGTATTAATTATCTTGGTGTTCTGTCATTTATCAATGACTTACGAGTTTTTATTATTTGTCTATCCTTTTCTTTTATGAATTTAGGAGTATGTTTGTATTAGAGTTGAGTTTTATGTATGAGAATCAAAATTTCATTCAATATTTTTTTATTTGAAAAAATGTTTTTCATTATTTGAAATGTGTGCTAATGTAGGTATAAAGTGTATTCAAACACATAGTAAACTCCTTGCTTCTAATAGTAATATGGTAAGTTTAAAATACCAGATATTGAGTGTACAGTGGTGGTTGAGACGGAGAGTGCAACGAAGTAATGTGAATTTACGTTGAAAAAACCGTTTGATGCTCAAGACAGCTTAAAATTAGAGAGAATATATCCGTCTTTGAAGAGTAATATATGTAGTAAAAATAAATAGCGCTTAAATTATGAAACAACTAAAACTGTATTTATAGAGTTCGATACGAGCAATTATGAAGGAGTTTAACCTTGATTAACTATTATTTCGAGACGACGATTTTGTTTGAGTGGTCTCTGAATCTTTAATTCTATTAGGTTTGTCGAGTTAAACTTCAACTTGATCATTCTCATTCTGGTTGACCGGCACAACTTTCACTTGACTGTAAATCCTCTGAATCGATCGCCATGATATTGGGCTTAATGAGTATTTTTTTGTTGATAGGTCATTGTTAGTTGCTAGTAATGTTAGCAAATTAGTTCAATCACCAGGGTTTGAACCATTCACCCTTCAATCCCTCCCAACCCTATGTCCCTAACTAATCTTACCACTTGAGCTAACCCTCGGGGACGAACATAATGAGTATTTTGAAACAAAAATTTAAACCAGATCAACCAAAATGTATAAGCAAGGCCTTAAATCAATCATTGAATCAAAATATCTTAGCCTGAATTAATGTATCGAATAAAGGTAGAATAACTCTCAACTCTTTAGCTAACTTTTGTGTTGACTTAGACCTCCTAAATTTTAACATGGCATATTGGCATCATAGCTTATCTTAGATCCGTTTGTTGGTGGAGACCTCCCATATATGAGCCCCTACAGATTTCCAGTACTGCAAATTCTACGCTCCAAATGTCCAGCCCTGGCGTGAATGAGGTGTAGGAAGTTTTACATTGCTAGAGATATGACATAAATAACCTTTATTAACGGTAGAGCTATCCTCACCTATTAGGCCAACTTTTTGATTTAGTTAGACATTTCAAATGTCAAATTTTTATATAATCTAAGTTCCTAGTGACATCTTACATTTTTACAATCTCTAATTACTATTGTAACTAAAAAAATCTCTAATTACTATTAAACTTTTGCCTAAAATAGTTATTCCTTTTTAAAAAAATTTAAACATTAATTGTTAAAGTTCCGGTGCAAAAGACATTATACTTTCTAATTAATTGAAAAGAAAACAGCTAGCTGAAAATGTTGAATTGCTTCCCCTGGTTTTTAATATATATTGTTAGGTTCGTCATCATTGGTTGGGCTTTGTCTTCCACAATGGAAGAAACCCGACCCCATATCTTATCGTTTTGCGATTATTCTACCTTCTAAATTCTGATTTCATTTGTTTTGATTTATTGTAAAGATTCGTGTATTTGATTGTTTTTTAATCTACAAGCAACATCCAGTGCAATTTAGTACAGCACGAAAAAATACTACAGTGTAGTTGGTGACGTGGAATTGGCTAGGCGTGGGGCTTCACGACATGGTTGAAGATAATTAAAGAATAGTTCCCACCCGTGCAATAAAATAATAAACAACTTAAAAAAAAAACCGGGAAACCCACAATAAGAGGTTTAATTCCCTTGGGCCAATTTTTGGTTGTGTACGCTAGGCGCGGACCCTTTGTTTCACAATTTTAAACAACAATTTTTTTTTGGAACGAACGGAGTATATTGTATCAAGGGGAAAAAGTGGTGGAGGGGGAAAAAGTGGTGGAGGTTGGTGCTAGTGACGAGTGATTGAGATGGTGGATGGAGAAAGAATGGTCTCATAGAGTGGAAGATCGAAATGGGAAACGACTAAATTTAACGATAGAAATTTTTAAGCAAAAAGTCCATGTGGGCGGGCTGATGAACTCAATACAAATTTTGCTATATAAGTTTATGATGTCATAATGATTTTCAAATCAAATAAAAAATTTCAGGAAAAAAAGAGAAATTTTTTGGACTATGTTTTATTTTTTTTGGTACATCGGAAAGATAAATTGAACCCTCCAAGAGTCAATCCCTGGACCTCCCATACCCAATCCATATATCCTCGAGCTCCTACCACTTGAGCTATTTTACGGGGACTGGACTATGTTTTATACACGTGTAAAAAACATATTAACCTATAATTAAATGCAATTTTTTTGACACATACAAAAAATAACAATTTTAATCTTATGTAAAATAATAATAATAAAATTTTTAATTCATACCGTATTTCTTCTTACATCTAATTTATATTTATTTAATCTCTCTTATTTTTTAATTATTATTTTTATATCGGAAACATAAATAACATCTTCGAAAGTTGATTCTTAAACTTTCCTCACTCCAACTCTCATATCTCATAACTCTTACCACTTAACTATCATTCAGAGATCTTATTTTTTTAATTATACTATCCGCTATCATATCTCTTAAAATAAAATAAAAAAGTTAAGGACTGAATAAAGTCAAAGATTTACTTTCAAAAAAAAGTCAAAGATTTATTTGAGATATAAAATAGTAATTAAGCATATATACTAGTGCTAGGAAAATTACTGATAGAAAATGTGAAAACTGCAGTTCAATCATTGAAAATAAACGCCCCAAATAATGAACAATATATTAGAAATTAGTTAATTAATTAAGAAATATGAAATCTATGATTAACCTTAGATGATATGGATTCCTCTATGGACGCGATAGGGCTTCCTCTTCCAATTGCTTAAGCACATTAGTTGGAAGACATCTTCACCTGTAAAGTGTACCCATTTTCTTCCTTTTCTAAAGTATGCTAACACAGAAAAGAAACGCAAACAAAATATGCACATATCCGTACGTTTTTTTTTTTTTGGGGCAGAGGGGGGAACATGCACAGCACTTTGTCTAAATTTAGCACAGGAGAAACAACATGGTGGTGGGCCTTTATGTATCAACTACATATGTTCCTTAACTCTTACCACTTGAGCTACCCTTCAATGATGTGTTAGTTTAAATGTATTTGACTAAATGTATAGTGTTAGAAGTTATAATGTGTTAACATTGTGATTATGTATAATACAATTATTTGTTATTACTTATTAGTTACTAATTAGATATACACTGTTAGATTGTCCACATAGCAATGGAAGATCCTACTAGAGACATTGATGTTGGAGCACCTGCAACTCCACGAGCATAAGAAACTTCCTAAACTACCTTAGCTCTTGAGAAACTAATAACTATATATATATATATATATATATATATATATATATATATATATATATATCAAAGATCAAACTATTCAACTCTTTGTACCATTGAAAAAAAAATCAACATATGAAGTTGAATAAGTGTAATCTCGACATGAATTTAGCGCTGCTGCTGTGAAAATAATATCAAGATTAGCGTCTGTGAAAATTATATCAAGATTAGCGTCGACCAACGCTATCAAAACCTAAAATAGAGTTGATCTATACGGCCGATCGACACTAAAAGTTAGGGTTTAGCATCAGGTTGCCGATGAGTTGTGTCGGCTATGCCAAGTCTGAATTTCGGCGATGGCTAAAGAATCGATATAAAAATTTAGATTTAACCCTTTTAACTTATGCTACGACATCGATGCTAAAATACCATTAGCATCGGGCTTTTGGCCATTAACTTCAATTTTTGGCCAACGTTAATTAGCGTTCTTTTGTAGTGGCCCTTTGTTCTCTATTGTTGTTGGGTAAAGTTTGTTCTGAAGCTGGCTTATTTTCCATGGTTTTGATGTTGATGGTTTGACTCCTCTCGGTGGCGCAGAAGCCACCATGTCGGCTTCCCAGAAGGCTTTAAAGATTGCAACTCTGGCATAGCCAAATTGAGATGCAAGTAAATAACACAAGAAAGGGGGGGGTTTGAATTGTGTACTTTTAAATCACTTTTAAAACTTTGGTTTTCTAAAAGAATATTAGTTCTTAAAAGCTTTTCGTAAATGATTTAGTGCAGCGGAATAATAAATAGAGTTTAGCAGACGATCAACACACACAAATTTATATTGGTTCACTCTAAGCGATTGAACTACGTCTAGTACTTGGACACCACCAAGATTTCCACTAGCAAGTTTCAAGGACTTCTCCAATACAAGTATTCTCAAGGACTTCTCCCACAAGTATTCTCATGAACTTCTCCAAGTATTCTACATGACTCCTCCTCACAAGTATTGTACAAGACTTCTCCTACAATCTTTTCAAGATCGTTTAACTCTACAAGGTTTCTCTTCGTACAAGAGTAATGGTAGAGAATTTATGGTACTAGAACTCTAAGTGTTTTGAAACATATTGACCTTGGGATCACTCAAGATTTCTAAGACTAAGAGAGAATTTAATGAAGAGATTCGACTCTTTAAGGTTGTTGATTCTCTCTTTCACTTTGCAGAAATGGTAGGTAAGTTTGACACTTGAGAAAGTTTCTGCCTTGAGTTTTTGAAGCTTTGAATGCTTTGAAGAATGTAGCATTGAATGCTTTGAGCTCTTGTTCTTTCAACATTGATTCTCTTACTGCTTCATTCTTCAAGTTTGCCTTATATACTCGCTTGCTAGGGTTGTAGCCGTTGTGAGACAAATCCAACTGTTGTTCTAGCCGTTGAGATATGAGATATGTCCGTTGATTCAAATGTCTTCGGTTGGTAGATGCATTAAATGCATGCTACTGTTCAAGTCCATCCTTTAGCTGAAAATGTGATGTTTGTCAGCTAGTAGGTGGCAATAGACTTGGGCTACTCTTCAGAAATGAGACAATAATGAAGTTTGATGTTGACGCTTGTCCTTTTTTTTCATTGGTCAGCGCACTTTAAGGAGAGAGAAAATCATCACGTGATCTCTTTTTGAATCCTTAACAAATGGTTGAATTCTAAATAAGTCTTTTGGCGCCTAGAATTTTGTCTTCAATCTTTCTGAATGATGAGCTGACATTGGACGGTCAGGAGCAATTGTGCCTTGACTTGAGTTGAAAATGTGCCATAAGGTCTTGCGAATTATGAATCTTTTTTCCTTTAGAAATGATTTGACGTCGAAGTACTTTGTTCAAAATGATATACCCTCGAATTCAGATTAAATGAGAAGCTTAGTTTTCAATAAAGTGCTTGTAGATAAAAATTGTTATTCATCAAAACCAAATTTTAAAACGATATGATACGTTTGAACTTAATAGCCGAATCACTTGCAAAAGTTGGAGGTGCTGGTTAAATTTGAAAAAAAACTTCTCTCAGAAAGTCACCGGGCTCATTGTTCGTAGAATTTAGGGGCTTTGTTAGGTTTTTAATTAATTTTTACTATGTTAGCTATATGCCTTGTATCAACGAGTAAGCATGCTTTGCTTTTTTTTTAAAAGGCTAAATTTCATTGATGCTGCACCAGAGGTGCCAAATGCTGTACAGGGAACATCATAGAGGAAATAAATGAAAAACCAGCAAGGGATTAAAATACAAAGATCCCCCCAACAGTTCCTACATAAAAGGACCCAACAGTTCAAGGCTTATAATTGCCTGAGACATTCTCCTGGGTCATTAACCCATTCGAAGAAAGAATTGCAAAACTCTTTCACAAGCACAGATAACCAACTAAAGGAACGACGCTGTATCATGACAACAACAGACTCCACATCAGCTTGATCCCCGCGGAAGGTTGATTCGTTTCGATGAAGCCAAATTGACCAAATAATAGCACACCAAACAGCCCAAGCCCCTGCCCTCTGTTTAGAATTCGAACATCCATTTGTGTGCTGCAGAAAATGAGACCTGCTATCTACAGTCAAATCAAGTGTCAAGCCCAGCCAAATGTAACAGACATTCCAAACTGATGAAGAAAATGGACAAGAGAAGAATAAATGAGATAAATTCTCCTCTTCCAAAGCACAGAAGGAACACAAAAAAGCATTGCCCTAAAGTGGTATACCCCTTCTCCTAAGATTGGCTTTAGTTTGTAATCTATCCCAGAAAAATCACCAAGTGAATGCTTTGATATTTGAAGGAATAGGGAGCTTCCAAATTATGTTAAAGACCATATCAGGTTCTGAGAAATCCCATATGTGTTGCCAATCATACGCTGCCTTGACAAAATACTCCTCAACGCCATCCCATCTCCAAGAATCAACAGGATTACGAGTGGGCAAAAATTATGCTAAGAGAAGGAGAAGATCTGAGAGCAAAATTTCTTTAGAAGGCTCAAGGCGGCGCTCCCAATGCAGATTCCAAACCAATCGGTTCATCCTCCCAAGATCCCATTTGATTAACCAGATGATTCGGTTGAGCAGAAATCAAGAAAAGTCTACTGTACCGGGCCACAAGAGAATCATCACCTAGCCAAGAGTCATGCCAAAATCTTACTGAATTACCAGCCCTGATTTGTTGTGAAATGGCCTCATCAAACCACCACGAATCATGAGGATCACAACAGGAAATAACAATGTCCTTCCACCATGATGAAGCTCTACCCGACCTTGCATCAGACAGATTACCTGCAGAAAAATTATATTTCGAGTGAAGAACCTTGCACCAAAGACTTTCAGATTCAGACATTAAACGCCATCTCCACTTTCCCAACAAAGCCTTGTTAAAAAGGCTCAAGTTTCAGATGCCCAACCCCCCTTGAGACTTCGGCTTGCACACTATGTCCCATCGAATCCATGCCATCTTGCAATGTTCGTCATATCCCCCCCAAAGGAAATTTCTCATTAACTGAGTACACATCTTAATCACACCTTCAGGCATCTTAAAGAATGATAAGAAATACAGTGGAATAGCGGACAAAGTGCTATTAATTAAACTGATTCTGCCACCAAAGGATAAGTTCTTACTGCGCCTATTTGAAAGCCTGCATTTCAGTTTAGCAATCACAGGATCCCAAAAAGAAATCCTTCTAGGATTACCGCCAACGGGAAGACCCAAATAGCTAAAGGGGAGATCCAAAATTCGACAATTCAGAATATTAGCCATGACCTGAAGCTCTCGGTCCTCCATAGAGATTCCCACCAATTTGCTTTTATTGAAATTTACCTTCAAATCGGAGGAAAGTTCAAAGCAACGCAGAATTGAATTTACAGTAAAAACATTCCGGCGTGTAGCTTCCCCGATAAACAAGGTGTCATCAGCGTATTGTAAAATTGAGACCATCTCCCCTTCAGAATTTCCAAATCGATAACCAGAAAACAGGTTTAAATTTACTGCTTGTCGCAGCAAAGCGTTCAAACCTTCAGCCACTATCAAGAAGAGAAATGGAGCCATTGGATCACCTTGGCGCATACCCAATTCCATGCAAAATTCGTCGGTCGGGCTTCCATTAACAAGTACAAAAACTCTAGAAGGTTCAAGACAGCTTTGTACTAATGATATCCATTTGGGACTTAAGTTTAGTCTCCGCATCATGTAAAATAAAAAATCCCAACGGACTGAATTGTACGCCTTTTCGAAATCCACCTTGAAGGCCATAGATTTCACCTTCTTGCACTTAGCATCATGGGCCCATTCATTTGATATAAGAACACTGTCCAGCAAGCATGCTTTGTAATTGAAGTTTTATCTGATTTAATTGTTGTATCACTCATTAAGATTTTTGTCCCACTAATGTAAGTGTCATTGAACAACCATTTAGTATCAATCAAAGCAATTGAAAAAAAAGAAAACTCCATTACAATTTCAACATTTATGAGACACTTGTAGATTTGGCTTGTTTTTATCCGCCATAAATTATGAAGTTAGCAAACGCAGTCCTAGCTGATCTCAATTTTTGAAGTTTCACTTGTAGGTCTCAAACTGCCATACATAATGTATTTTTTTTAACTAGACAATTATAGTGGTCTAAAACCTCCAGAAATACGGATATTGATCGGATGTCCTATAAGAAATTAAAAATGCAAATTTTAAAATTTATCTATAAATTTCTTACGATTTTTTCTGAAAATCTTTATAGATTAAAAATTACATAATTTTTGTACACAACAATTTGCAGGAATCAACGTTGTATAGAGTTTTCAACAGTCACACAAAATACAAAATTAGGTGTGACAGTGTTACATTTCCTATGTTCAAGAATTACTTTCCTTATACAAATACCAATTCCTTTGTTTGGATGAACTAAGAATTCGTAGCACAAAAAGCTAAAAAGATTGTCCAACTCACACCTTTCACATTAATTAAGTGACAAAGTTATATAGAGTTCAAAAAAAAAACTCCATTACAATTTCAACATTTATGAGACACTTGTAGATTTGGCTTGTTTTTATCCGCCATAAATTATGTAGTTAGCAAACGCAGTCCTAGCTGAACTCAATTTTTGAAGTTTCACTTGTAGGCCTCAAACTGCGATACATAATGTATTTTTTTTAACTAGACAATTATAGTAGTCTAAAACCTCCAGAAATACGGATATTGATCGGATGTCCTATAAGAAATTAAAAATGCAAATTTTAAAATTTATCTATAAATTTCTTACGATTTTTTCTGAAAATCTTTATAGATTAAAAATTACATAATTTTTGTACACAACAATTTGCAAGGAATCAACGTTGTATAGAGTTTTCAACAGTCACACAAAATACAAAATTAGGTGTGATCGTGTTACATTTCCTATGTTCAAGAATTATTTTCCTTATACAAATACCAATTCCTTTGTTTGGATGAACTAAGAATTCGTAGCACAAAAAGCTAAAAAGATTGTCCAACTCACACCTTTCACATTAATTAAGTGACAAAGTTATATAGAGTTCAAAAAAAAAACTCCATTACAATTTCAACATTTATGAGACACTTGTAGATTTGGCTTGTTTTTATCCGCCATAAATTATGTAGTTAGCAAACGCAGTCCTAGCTGAACTCAATTTTTGAAGTTTCACTTGTAGGCCTCAAACTGCGATACATAATGTATTTTTTTTAACTAGACAATTATAGTGGTCTAAAACCTCCAGAAATACGGATATTGATCGGATGTCCTATAAGAAATTAAAAATGCAAATTTTAAAATTTATCTATAAATTTCTTACGATTTTTTCTGAAAATCTTTATAGATTAAAAATTACATAATTTTTGTACACAACAATTTGCAAGGAATCAACGTTGTATAGAGTTTTCAACAGTCACACAAAATACAAAATTAGGTGTGACAGTGTTACATTTCCTATGTTCAAGAATTATTTTCCTTATACAAATACCAATTCCTTTGTTTGGATGAACTAAGAATTCGTAGCACAAAAAGCTAAAAAGATTGTCCAACTCACACCTTCCTCCAGAAAAATAAAGCTTATCCACTATATTTAATTTTGTGGCCTTTTACTGGGGGGTGTTATAATTAGCTATGTTGAGTGTGGGGCATCATTGTAAATTTGGATGAGGTCTAAATATTCTGTTGGACAAAAGAAAGTGATGATTGAAAGTTTTGAATGAGCATGTGTAATAGTTGTTAAATGATAAGTGTACGATATTGCTAGACAAACCGATACCTGAAAAGCTTAAACAATTCCAGATTCAGAAACAGCAACAAAATCTCCTCTCTGTGGCTCCACCCCTCCAACACTCACTCACACACACTAATTAGCCCCTTCTGCATGTGGTCTAAGCTATTGTCACTACCTTTTGTTTCAGTCATGGTTGGAATCTGCTTCTCTTTAATGTCTTCTTATTTCGCTGCTTTACACTTCGATAACCTGTACTTAATTAGAGGATAATTATTATTCTCTTGATAAGAATCCACTATCAATTGTTTGATTATTGGTTTCATGTTAATGTCTAATTGATCAATCTTATTGACACAATAATGAGTGCCAGAGCCTTTTCAAAGGCCAATCACAATGGATTAAGATCATGTCAAGTATTTGTCAAAAAAGATCATGTCAAGTAGATAATCTGAAGTCACATGATTATGTCAAATTAATGAAATATTATGTTTTTTTTTCATAAATATTTAAAGAGTCACATTTATTATTTTTTTTTCTTTGAGGCTCAGTCCCAAACACATGATAAAGAGACTGCAGATCAGAGTTAGAGCTCTTGACACCATGTTAACACTGAACAACGCAAGCAGACGCTAAAATTATCGGTGAACTAGCGTCCGCCCTCCTATGTTTAGTGTTGTGAATTGACCAACGCTAAAATCATTGACCATCTTAGCACTGGTGAGAGCTAACTCTAATTTGTCGAAGTACAAACCTCCATTGTAGGGCCCAAGGCTTAGCGTCAGCTTATTTTCCACTCTGCCTTCAATATAAGCCCCTTCAATCCTTCACTCTCTAAACTCTAGCTTTCGTTCTCTCATTCCTCCACGCCTCCTTCCTCCTCTACCTACGTAACCGTTATTTTCATCCCATCCTTTCTTCGCCATCGTAGCCCTCTTCTTCTTCGTCGAACCCCCTCCTCTCCGCCATCCACCATCACCCTATTCTTCTCCGTTGGCCCCTACCCTCCCGCTCCTCATTTGCGATAATCATAATCTTCTTCTACCCTCAGCCCTTCCCGCTCCTCCTCCTCCTCCTCCTCCTCCTCCTGCGACACTGTCATCATATTCTTCTCCTCGACCCCGTCCCTCCTCTTCCTCCTCCTCCTCCTCCTGCGGCACTGTCATCATATTCTTCTCCTCGACCCCGTCCCTCCTCTTCCTGCGCCACAATCATCACATTCTTCTCCCTCAACCCTCCCTCTTCCTCCACCGGCTGTCATCCTCTTCTTCTCCCTCAGTCCCTCCCTCCTCCTCCTTCACCACCGTTACCTCCCCCTCTCTTACCCTCGTCCTCATTCCTCTTGATCTTCCCATTTCCTCCTTGCATTGCCGCTCGTTTCACTGTCAGTCGCCCCACTTACACTCCCTATGTCGCCCCACTGTCCCTGTCCCTGTCCCTACCACCCTATTGTGAGTACTTCTTATAATTTTGATTTGTGACTAACTTTGATTTGTGTTAGATGTATTTGTAATGTGATAGGCGTTTTTTGTGATTTGCGGATAATAGCGAAATCACATTAATTAAGTGACAAAGTTATATAGAGTTCAAAACTTATTGATAATGCATGAAACTCGATGACAAGTAAAAGCATGAATGTATCTTATGAGAAATGTGATCTTATGTGAGAAAATGAGAATAAATCATGACCGTTAGATCTAATCATAAATGGTATAGATTAAAACATGAACATGACTTTTTAAAAAAGTCACATGTCTTTTTTAGGTGTCACATGACCATTAATTTGTTTTAATCTAGACCATTCATGATTAGATCTAACGGTCATGATTTATTCTCACTTTCTCACATAAAATCATCTTTCTCATAAGATACATCCCCAAAGACTAGATGAATTGTATAATAGTCAACCTCAATATGAATCTTGAGCTACTGCTTTGAAAATAACATTGAAGGTTAGCGTCGGCCACGAGACAAAATATGACTGACACTAATTTTTACGATTTAGCATCGGTTGTAGGCTATGGTGGATTTCATTGGCTTAGTGTCGACTTAATTAACATTAGGGCGAGTACAGAATTGACTCTATCTACATGCCTGTTAGTTTCCACTATTTTAGCGTCCGCCCAACACCGATGCTAAATCTACTAAATTGTCAATTTTTGACCGAGGTTATTTCACATTTTTCTTGTATTGGTTGGAGTGACCAACACCATATTTAAATTTGGTCTTGCAGTCACAACTGCAAACTTTGAGTTGAAGCTAGTGGCTCATCTCAATGGTGTCCAAAGTTCAGTTCTGAGCAATTCAGTCGCCTCTTAGGCCAAGATCTACTGGTCTATATCAGAAAGTACCAAAAGATTTCTTCCTACCTTTCAAGTCTTAGTGTATATGCTGCAGAAGTAAACAATCATGAATAAATAATTGTAGGTACCATAATTGTATAGTAACGCCAGGTAAAGCTGTAAGAAGTTTCTAACAGTAAACAATCATTAACCCTGTTCTGATTCTCTTCTCATATTCTCTCGGTCAAGTACACACAAGTAGTCCAATAAATATGTACTTGAATTTATCATTTATAAGGTTCCAATGCTTATTATTCAGAAAAGGGAGGATCCAATCATCAAACAAATGAAAATGGGTTTGGTTGATGCTAGCTCATTTGTCGTATAAGGATGATGAATGGAATCTGATTTTTCAAACTAATAAATTTTCAGACTGGGGGATGGTGGCGTTTTATATATTAAGGGAAAAAAATGATGAAACACTGTAGGCCAATAAGGGAACATAATGTCATTGATTAATGATTATTCTAATCTACTCTTTCCTCTTGTTCCGGTGTATATAAAGATGGTAATAAATGATCATGACTTCACAAAGCTGAAGCCTGAAGATACCTAGAAATAAACAAAATCCTCAAAAACTCTCAAACCTCAAAGAGGCCAAGATCATGAGTGGATCGGGTTCGAGTTCGAGTTCCGGTTCTCCTTGTGGAGCTTGCAAATTCTTAAGAAGGAAATGTGTGAGAGGTTGTGTTTTTGCACCTTATTTTTGCCATGAACAAGGTGCAACCCATTTTGCAGCCATTCATAAAGTCTTTGGTGCAAGCAATGTGTCAAAGCTCCTCTCTTACCTCCCTGTGAGTGACCGTTGTGAAGCTGCAGTCACAATCTCATATGAAGCTCAAGCTAGGCTTCAGGATCCAATTTATGGCTGTGTTTCCCATATCTTTTCCCTCCAACAGCAGGTTTGTTTCCCCCTCACGAGTCATAACATGTTTGGAATCAACTCTCTTTTTCTCAGAATTAATTTTAAAACCCACAAATTAAAAGCTTCTCCACATAATTGATTCTGACTTCAGAATCAATGGAATATTAGGGTTTCTAAACAGGCACATAACTAATTAGTTTGTAACTGAAATCTCAATAATTAAGCTAAATAATTTGTGCTTTGTACTACAGACTAAAAGTTGGACTTTTCCTATGTATTTTTTGTAGGTGGTCAACTTACAAGCACAGCTAGCTTATCTCAAAGAACAAGCAGCTCAGACTGGTCTCAATGCCTCTTCCAATGAAAGCCCTAATGAAAAATATTTGGAAAAACCTAATAATGCTTTCCCCCAAGATCTTCAAAGTTGGTTCCAGATGGAAAATTCTAACATGGGTTCAGAATTTTCTCCAAACTTGTCCAATAATTACGCGGCAACGCAATATTATGGGAACAATACCTTAATGGATCTAAATCCTATTGGGAATAATTATCAAAATTCAGGAGTCAAGGATGAAAACAGCTCATTTTCTAGCTTTGAGGAGTGTTCAAATTCCATGTCCTATGACATGCAAATAAACAGTAGGACTTGGGGATTTGATGAAGCGGAGGACCTACATTCAGTGGCTTTTGGATACAGTTGATCGATTAATTTGTCAAAGATCAGAATCTGAGAGAAAGAATTGGTGAAACAATATTATCAATTTTGAATTGCTGCTGCATATTCTGAAGCATGCACTGCTCTGTTGCCATATATAAATAAGCTAGGAATCATATATCAATTGATATTATATAATTGGAATGGAAAAGCAGCCTCTTATTGTTTTGTTTGATCTAGTTTAGTAAGTTGATGACTAATAATAGTGTAATTCTGATGGATGACTGAAACTCTCTGGTTTTTGAATGAGGCATTGAGGAAAATTGGTTTGTTAATGGATCTAGCAATCCCTAGATACTTTAATGATATTTTAGTTTCCCCAGAAAATTGGTCTCTTGTTGTATATGGATATGAAAAATTATTAACCGATGGGAATCCCAAAGTAATTGAATCTACCAAACAATCACAAACTTAAAGCTGTTCAGACAGATGGGGAATGTTAGTTTAGGTTTCTTTCAAAATATTGTTCTCATGTAGGAGTTATTCACATGCTTACTTGTCCACATACACATCATCAAAAGATGGGAGTGATGAAAGGAAGAATCCTGTAGTTGAATTGGATAGTCACTTATTGCCTAATATAAATGCCTTTTCACTTTTGGGGTCATAACTTTCTTACTACAAGAAAAACGCTCATTATCATTGGTAAATGTCCACTATCATTCCGCCGCGAGCCGCACCCCTACTCCCGCTCTGCTGCGAGCATTCGTCCTAATGCCGCTCAGCCGTTCGACACTTTTCTTTCGTTTCATTGGCGTGGTCCTGGCTTGTTGTGTCTAGAGCCTCCACCGACTCAACTTTTTTTTATCTTCAAACCCGTTTATTTTGGGAGGCACCACCGATCTTGCTCAACTCAAGCTTTGATCTTAAAAATCATTTAAGCAGGTTCATAATCTTTGTTGGGTAGGCTTTTATTAGTTTTATAGGGTTCCGCACATCACTTATATGATAACAACTCTTAGTCTGATTGTTTCTTGTCTTAAGACCACTTATTAATTTATAACCATGAGTTAGCCAGCTGATTGGCAGAGGTAGCATTCCAATTATGTATTTACCGGCACATGAGAAAAGAAGATATGGCTTGACCGCACGAATAAGTTGAAAATCATGAGACAAGCAAAACAACCGCTACTAGAGAAGCTTGCTTTTGTTACCATGTATCATTTTTCGTATACGTCAAATTATAATAATTTGTGATGTACTTTTAACTTATGAATTATGAATATTAGTGCATTATGCTCAAATATGTTTGACGTTGTGTACATTAGCTTTAACTTGTTGCTTGTGATTTTTAATGCAAAGTTGGGGATGACTTACATCATTTGCTAACATTTTATAGTACTGTAAATTATTGTTCTCGAGCAGGTCAAACACTACTCTTAATTTGGAGATACTAACATAGTAACTCCCAGTTAAGAGTAGTGTTTGCCTAGTCGAGAACGACCAATATACGGACATGTTAACTATGATCAATGGTGTAAGCCTGCCATAACCTTTTTTGCATTGAATGTTAAACTTAGTGTCGACCATCACCAAAGCTACATAGAGTCGGTCTATATGACCAAATCAAACTTTATGAATTAGCTTCGAACTACGACTTCGATGAGTTTCTTCGGCTTCAAGTCTGTCAACTGATGTTGATGCTTATCGTCAACATTTTGAATGAAAAAATAGTGAGCTACAAATCCTTTAACATCTACCCTGACGCTGATGCTAGCCGACACTAAATCGGTTGTAGTGTTATTGTTTCCTTGTTAGAAACGACTTTTAGTAAAATATGAGTACATGGAAGTCCCAACTAATACATAGTCATTACTTAAAAGCAAAAACCAAAAACATAAAACATATGCCCCAATTCTTTTAGTTAGGAGACGTTTCATAGTCCACAATATCTTGACTAATTGAGAGCATACAAAATTAATTCCCTATACTTATTATCTTTTTGGTTCCATTAGTTAATTCTCCCTCCGGGAGTAGATTAAAGTAGCTTTACTAGTGATACGATTAATTACTTCGCATAAGATTAAATTTAAAAAAGGTCAAAGACATATTAAACAGAAAACAAAATTGATAAACATCTATATGGAGTTAAAATCAACTCCTACCCATGATAAAAAGATAAATCATAATAATTCTAAGAACTCATCATAATAAAGTAGAGTTGGGTAAGAAGTCTGTCCCGCCCGACTTAGGCTCGGCCAAGTTTGGCCCGAAACTAAATGAGTTAGTCTGGGATGGTTCGCGTCCACCTTGCGGATATGCTGGCTGACCCGCGAGTCTGTCACTAACGCAATTATAATTAAAAAATAAAAATACACAAATTTAGCATTAAAAAAACCTTAAAAAACATTAGAAATTTGAAGAAAAAACTATAGTTTAGAATTTGACCTAAGGTTGGGGTCTAAAATTTTTATTATTATTAGATTTGACCATAGTATTTGATTTTTTTCTTTTTTATTTTAATAATCACCAAGCCTGCGGGTGAGTCCACAAATTCATGGGATAAACCTATTTAAACTGCGAGTTAAACGGGTCAGCTAAGATAAGACTGCATTTATATGATCCAACATTTTTTAAGCTATAGTTTTGTGTGGCTGGCCTGCAGACTCTGACCTGCATACTAGCTCTTTAACTTAGGAAGAAAAGTAATCACTGATCTTTCATGTCTCTGCCATATAACTTCAGCAATCTCCTCTGAGTCAGAACTTCTAAGATCTAAAGAGAAAAAAGCCATGAAAAATAAACTAAGAAATATCGGGAGCAATTACTCTTTTTGTGCTTCCATTTTTATTTCAACGGTCTATATATCTAGCTGACTAGCTAGTAGGTTTCCTTAAAGTATAGGCAACCGTAGATGCATTCATTACAATCTAAAGAGAGTTCTCTAACAATAGAATATTCTAGAAGGAAAGAACAATTTTACTTTTGTTTTTTGGACAAAATTACTAGTATTAATAAATTTTGCAGTTTTCTTATTTTCCCCTTGGGCCATTTTGTTACTGGGAGGAGCTGGCCCAATAGTAAGTCTATCAGGTTCTACAAGCATATTGACATTCATATTGAGTACTAAACAAGATGAAGAATGTTATTTACCAAAAAAGAAGAAGATGAAGAATGTTGCTTTGGCATAATTAACATTCAACACCAGTAATTATCATCTGTAGCATTGTAAATTCAAACAGTGTTTAATTTAATTAGCATGTGATTTCAATTACATAGGCATGCTATAATCCAACACTCAAGAATCATCAATAAATAGTTGAGCATTAAAATTGGGGAGATTTAAGAACATCTCCAATGAGAGTATGTAATGTCAAATACATACTCTCAATCACTAATATTGTTGCGTTCTAAGATAAGCTTAAGTGAGAAAGGTACAAAAAGCAAACCCTAGCAGAGCACTAAAATAGCAAAGATGTAATAAAAGGGAATATTCTCATTAAGTGTCAAAAAAGTTCTTTGTACAAGGTGATGACCTTCCCTTTTATAGAGGGTAGGGTCATGATATGGATTTTTCCTACATTTGGGCCTGACAACCAGGGCCCAAATCCCTATGCACATAGGACAAATCCAAGATAATCTTCCAGCTGGCTTGCGGGTCCACTTAAAGGAGGCGAGAATCCTCGGTATTTCGTCACTCCCCGCCATGTCTTCCTCCGCCCAGCTGATTGCTTGTTGTGGGCTCAGGTAGATTGGGTCGAAATGTCTTCATCATGCTATTTCGTATTTCGTCGCCTGCCTCCATTATTCATTGGGTGATTTTTGGTGAAGTTATTTGTGAATGTATTGGTTATTCTACACTGCCGCCTTCACGTTTGCAGTTATATCGCCACTTTCCGTATTCGTTGATATACCGCCACTTGTTTTATTTTGTTGTTATGCCGCCACTTTTATGTTTTGTAGTTATGCCGCCATTGTCTCAACCGTCAATCAAGTCTTTCCACTGACACACGCAATTCTTGTTTTCCGGGATTCGTCATCATTTGCCATGAATGCAGTTTCTATTTGTGTGTCTCGAGGAGTTATACCTTTTCACTTCGCACTTTTTTGTAAAAAAAAATTCAAATTTCAAATCCCACGACGTTTCGCTATTTGTCCCACTCATTCTCTCTCCTCTTTTCCCCTATAAAACCTCTTTTACCTCTTCACTTTTTTACTTTCCGAAACTTTCTTACTCTCTTCGAACTCCGGCGAATCCTTGCTTACTCCGGCCGTCGTCATTGCGCGGTGTTCTCCTTTAGCCGACGTTCTCCTTACCCAATCTTTCATCCCCTCCTCCGGTGAGTTCTTTACACCCTCTTTTCTCATTTTGTTTTCTTTCTCCTTCTTTGACACTGTTCATCTTCCTCTTTTAAATTTCATGAAATTACCTAGTATGTCATTGAATAGTGTTAGCGTTTCTTCCTTAGAGCTTTCCTCACCTTCAACGGAGGAGGAAATTTCTGCCCCCTCTGTTATTGAAATCCAATCCTCGCCTTCCATTCACGAGGATTCTAGACCAGCCGGTTCTATTGATTCTGTCCTTTCTTCCAATGGAGGTTTATCTTCGCCTGAATGGCGTACAAATGTACACTTGGTTGAAGATAAATGTCTGTGGCGTTCCATCTGGGGTAGTATTGGGAGCATTAATTCGCTTCGAATATCTGCCCAAGGGTTTACAAAGGTAAATCCCGCCACTTCACATAACGAGGACCTCCAGTTAAATGTTCTTTCCTGTGGCGAGGATGATTGTGTTCTTTTGCGAAAAGATTCATCAGATGAGTCGCCCGACTTCTTTTTCGTTTATGGTTATTTTTTCACTGATTTGAACATTAAACTTCCTTTTTCGCCTTTCATATGTCATGTTTTGTCCTTTCTGAATGTGGCGCCTTGCCAACTCCAGCCCAACGCTTGGGGCTTTATTTGTTGCTTTGAAATCCTATGTGATCATTTGAGCTTCACGCCCACCTACCCTTTGTTTTTTCTTTTCTATAAATCTGTTACTAAGAAACCTACTTCCTTGAAGTGGGTTCCTCTCTTAGCCCGCAAGAAAATGAGTCGGTTTACTGCTCTTAAGAGCCATTACAAAGTGTGGCAGAAAAATTATTTTAAAGTTGTTGAGTCGCCTGAAGTAAAGAACTTGTTCCGGGATTCCAACAATTGTCCTCTCTTCCCATATCGTTGGAGGATCCATCAACAGACAGGACCCACTCTCCCTGAGTTTTCTCGCCTTCTGTGGGTGTTAATTCCGCCACGAAGTCAATCAAGCTTTGGATTGTAACTTGTCCCCTTGGCTCATACTGTATATCATATTCAGACAACTCGACTGACCAACTGACCAATCGTCCTGACAGATCGGGTTTCTGGAGTACTTGCCTTAAGGGAACATCAGTTTTAACTTTGATTTGGAAAATTTGGTAGTATGGCCTAAGATGTTTCTCCGTTTTTAGAATTGCCAAGGCCGCCTTCTCGATTTTTTGGTATCGCAATTCAGCACCTTGCAGAGTATGACTCACAAAATATATAACCTTCTGCTTTTTCCCTTCTTCCTGAAGCAACACTGTACTGACCGCCCTATCCGTAACTGCCAAGTAGAGCGTCAAAGGAACGCCTGACGTGGGTTTGGATAGTACTGGTAATGTTGCTAAGGATTCTTTCAATTTAGTAAAAGCTTGTTCACATGCCTCGGTCCATTGAAACTTCGAATTCTTTTTCAAACAAGTGAAGAACGGAGCTGCTTTGTCGCCCGCCATTGGCAAGAAGCGTGCTAAGACAGCCATGCGTCCTGTTAATCGTTGTACTTCCTTGACATTTGTTGGGCTTTTCATTTCCAAGATCGCCTTGCCTTTATCTGGATTTACTTCTGTCCCCCTTGATGTTATCATGAATCCCAAAAACTTTCCCCCTTGAATCCCAAATGAACATTTCTCGGGATTTAACTTCATACGGTATTTTCTTAGCTGAGCAAATGCTTCCTTAAGATCATCGTCGTGGTCACTGGACTTGGCGGACTTAACAATCATATCATCCACATATACTTCCATGTGTAAGATCAAGTTTTGATCTAGTAGTACAACTCTATGTTTTGATGATTACAAGTTAATCTTTTGATATGAACAATTGTGGTACTCTAACGTGTTTTTCTGAGTGTGCTATTTACAGGCTCTGACCCTGACTCAATTTCACACAAATCAGAAGCACTGTGTATAAAGGGTAACCCAAGCAACGCTTTCGCATTCACCATGTTCAGTATGAACAGTGGAAAAGCGTCAGAAGATCTGAAGCTATACAAACTCTGATGTGGACTCAGTCGCTAGAAGCTCTGAAGATCCAGAAGTTCTGACAACCAAGAAACACTGAAGGTTCAGATGTTCTGATGGTGTAGAAGACTCTGAAGATCCAGAAGCTGAATAGTGGAAACTCTGAAGTCCAGAAGCAAGAAACTCTGAAGGCCATGTTCTTCCCTCTGAGTTCAGAATCAGAAGATACAATGGTCAGAGGATCTGTGCTATCACTCTGACTCTGATCAACCGGCTTCACAAGTTCCTATACGAAGCATCCCTCTGATCAGAAGTCTCCTAGGTTTAAAGGTCGCGTCGCTATCCAAGTACAAAAGCAACTGTACCTCCCTGACGACCTACCTAACGTTCTCAGCCATAGCAGAAGCTGGATTTTCCAGAACTGCCCTCCAACGGTAGCATTTCCCATGCAACGCTCAACCCTAATCCTTGGAGTATATATAGAGGCTGAAGATTGAAAGAAGCGGCTAAGAAACTAAGAAGAAGCAACACACGCGCAAGATATTCAAAATATTCTAAGCTTTCTTTCATCTTGTAATTTATTTAGTTTACACTCAGCTTATTCAGAAGCAAACCCTTGTAAACACCAACCTCAAACAGTTGTTTGATTTTCCTTTAGGAGATCAAGGTTGATCGGATCCTAGAGAAGACTAAGAGAGTGAATCTTAGTGTGAGCTAAGTCAGTGTAATTGTTAGTCACTTGTAGGTTTCAAGTGCAGTTGTAACTCTTACCTGATTAGTGGATTGCCTTCATTCTAAGAAGGAAGAAATCACCTTAACGGGTGGACTGGAGTAGCTTGAGTGATTTATCAAGTGAACCAGGATAAAATCCTTGTGTGCTTTTCTATCTCTATCTTTTGGCACTTAGTTCTCGAAAAGATTTGTTAAAATCTTTAAGGTGGTAGTTTTGTACTGAAAACGTTATTCAAACCCCCCTTTCTACCGTTTTTCATACCTTCAATTGGTATCAGAGCGCAAGTTCTGATTACCACACCTAACAGTGTTCAGTGATCCGGGCCGGTGTGAAAAACAATGGCTGCCACCACCAGTGAAACTCAAAGAGATGGTTACAACGCAAAGCCTCCTATGTTCGATGGTCAAAGGTTCGAATATTGGAAAGATAGACTGGAAAGTTTCTTTCTGGGTTTCGATGCAGATCTCTGGGATATTATTGTGGATGGCTATGAGCGTCCAGTTGATGCAGATGGCAAAAAGATCCCAAGGTCAGAGATGTCTGCAGATCAAAAGAAGCTGTACTCACAACATCATAAAGCAAGAGCAATTCTTCTAAGTGCTATCTCCTATGAGGAGTACCAGAAGATTACAGATCGTGAGTTTGCTAAAGGCATTTTTGATTCTCTGAAGATGTCTCATGAAGGAAACAAGAAAGTTAAAGAATCAAAGGCATTGTCTTTGATCCAAAAGTATGAATCCTTCATCATGGAGCCAAATGAGTCCATTGAAGAAATGTTCTCCAGATTTCAACTGCTTGTAGCTGGCATACGTCCTCTCAACAAGAGCTACACAACAAAAGATCACGTCATAAGGGTCATCAGGTGTCTACCTGAAAGTTGGATGCCCTTGGTGACTTCAATAGAGCTCACGAGAGATGTTGAGAATATGAGTTTGGAAGAACTCATCAGCATTTTGAAATGCCATGAGCTGAAGCGCTCAGAGATGCAAGATCTGAGGAAAAAGTCCATAGCCTTGAAATCCAAATCTGAAAAGGCTAAGGTTGAGAAGTCAAAGGCTCTTCAAGCTGAAGAAGAAGAATCTGAAGAAGCATCAGAAGATTCTGATGAAGATGAGCTGACTCTGATCTCCAAGAGACTCAACCGCATCTGGAAGCACAGGCAGAGCAAGTTCAAAGGCTCTGGAAAGGCAAGAGGAAAGTCTGAATCCTCAGGTCAGAAGAAGTCATCAATCAAGGAAGTCACTTGCTTTGAGTGCAAAGAATCAGGGCACTACAAAAGTGACTGTCCAAAATTGAAGAAGGACAAGAAGCCAAAGAAGCACTTCAAGACCAAGAAGAGTCTGATGGTGACATTCGATGAATCAGAGTCAGAGGATGTTGACTCTGATGGTGAAGTCCAAGGACTCATGGCTATTGTCAAAGACAAAGGAACAGAGTCAAAGGAAGCTGTTGACTCTGACTCAGAATCAGAAGGAGATCCAGACTCTGACGATGAAAATGAGGTATTTGCTTCCTTCTCTACCTCTGAACTGAAACATGCCTTGTCTGATATCATGGATAAGTATAACTCCTTGTTGTCTAAGCATAAGAAGCTGAAAAAGAACTTATCTGCTGTTTCTAAAACTCCTTCTGAACATGAGAAAATCATATCTGATTTGAAAAATGATAACCATGCTTTAGTTAATTCTAACTCTGTGCTTAAGAATCAAATTGCAAAGTTAGAAGAAGTTATTGCCTGCGATGCCTCTGATAGTAAGCATGAATCTAAGTATGAAAAATCTTTTCAAAGATTCCTGGCTAAAAGCGTAGATAGAAGCTTAATGGCTTCAATGATCTATGGTGTAAGCAAAAATGGAATGCATGGCATAGGCTATTCTAAACCAATTAGAAATGAGCCTTCTGTGTCTAAAGCTAAATCCTTGTATGAATGCTTTGTTCCCTCTGGTACCATATTGCCTGATCCTGTACCTACTGAAGTTGCTAAAAACCCTCTTAAAAAGGGATCTTTCTCTATGACTAAATATCATGCAAATATTCCTTTAAAATATCATGTTGAGACACCCAAGGTGATCAGAACCTTTGGGGTAACTAACAAAAGAGGACCCAGAAAGTGGGTACCTAAGGACAAGATTATCTATGTTGCAGATATCCTTGATAGCTCCACTGAAACACCAATCATGGTATCTGGACAGTGGATGCTCGCGTCACATGACGGGAGAAAAGCGTATGTTCCGAGAGCTAAAACTTAAGCCTGGAGGCGAAGTTGGCTTTGGAGGAAATGAAAAGGGTAAAATTATTGGTACTGGTACTATTTGTGTAGATAGTAGTCCATGCATTGATAATGTTTTATTGGTAGACGACTTAACACATAACTTATTGTCTATAAGTCAATTAGCTGACAAGGGTTATGATGTTATATTCAATCAAAAGTCCTGCCGGGCTGTAAGTCAGATCGATGGCTCTGTTCTGTTTAACAGCAAGAGGAAGAACAACATCTATAAGATCAGATTATCTGAGTTGGAGGCTCAGAATGTGAAGTGCCTTCTGTCTGTTAATGAAGAGCAGTGGGTATGGCATAGACGGTTAGGGCATGCCAGTATGAGAAAGATTTCTCAGCTGAGCAAGCTAAACCTTGTCAGGGGCTTACCCAATCTGAAGTTCGCTTCAGACGCTCTTTGTGAAGCATGTCAGAAAGGCAAATTCACAAAAGTCCCTTTCAAGGCAAAGAATGTTGTCTCAACCTCAAGGCCGTTAGAACTTCTGCATATCGACCTGTTTGGACCAGTGAAAACTGAGTCTATAGGTGGCAAGAGATATGGGATGGTTATCGTTGATGACTATAGCCGCTGGACATGGGTAAAGTTTCTAACCCGCAAGGATGAGTCTCATGCTGTGTTCTCTACCTTCATTGCTCAAGTGCAAAACGAGAAGGCTTGTAGAATTGTGCGTGTCAGAAGTGACCATGGTGGAGAGTTCGAGAATGACAAGTTTGAGAGTCTGTTTGATTCCTATGGAATTGCACATGATTTCTCTTGTCCCAGAACTCCTCAACAAAATGGTGTTGTTGAGAGGAAGAACAGAACTCTTCAGGAGATGGCTAGAACCATGCTCCAAGAAACTGGCATGGCTAAGCACTTTTGGGCAGAGGCAGTAAATACAGCATGTTACATTCAGAACAGAATCTCTGTGAGACCAATTCTGAATAAGACTCCTTATGAATTGTGGAAGAACATAAAACCCAACATTTCTTATTTTCATCCTTTTGGCTGTGTTTGTTATGTTCTCAATACTAAGGATAGATTGCATAAATTTGATGCTAAATCTTCTAAGTGTCTATTACTTGGTTATTCTGATAGATCTAAAGGTTTTAGATTTTATAATACTGATGCTAAAACTATTGAAGAATCTATTCATGTTAGATTTGATGATAAGCTTGACTCTGACCAGTCAAAGCTAGTTGAAAAGTTTGCAGATTTAAGCATTAATGTTTCTGACAAAGGCAAAGCTCCAGAGGAAGTTGAGCCAGAGGAAGATGAACCAGAGGAAGAAGCTGGTCCCTCTAACTCACAAACTCTGAAGAAGAGCAGAATCACTGCAGCTCATCCTAAGGAATTGATTCTGGGCAACAAAGATGAACCAGTCAGAACCAGATCTGCCTTCAGACCCTCTGAAGAGACCTTGCTGAGTCTGAAAGGATTGGTGTCCTTAATTGAACCCAAGTCCATAGATGAAGCTCTTCAGGACAAGGATTGGATTCTGGCCATGGAAGAAGAATTGAATCAATTTTCCAAGAACGATGTTTGGAGCTTAGTGAAGAAGCCTGAGAATGTCCACGTTATTGGAACGAAATGGGTATTCAGAAACAAGCTAAATGAGAAAGGAGATGTAGTCAGAAACAAGGCAAGGCTAGTTGCTCAAGGCTACAGCCAGCAGGAAGGAATAGACTACACTGAAACATTTGCTCCAGTAGCAAGACTGGAGGCAATCAGACTATTGATTTCTTTCTCAGTAAATCACAACATAGTTCTACATCAGATGGACGTAAAGAGTGCCTTCCTAAATGGTTATATCTCAGAGGAAGTCTATGTTCATCAACCCCCAGGTTTTGAAGATGAAAAGAAACCAGACCATGTGTTCAAATTGAAGAAATCACTCTACGGTCTGAAGCAAGCTCCCAGAGCATGGTATGAGAGACTTAGCTCATTCCTTCTGGAGAATGAGTTTGTAAGGGGTAAAGTAGATACAACTCTCTTTTGCAAGACTTATAAAGATGATATCTTAATTGTGCAAATTTATGTTGATGATATTATATTTGGTTCTGCTAATCAATCTCTATGCAAAGAATTTTCTGAGATGATGCAGGCTGAATTTGAGATGAGTATGATGGGAGAATTAAAGTACTTTCTGGGAATACAAGTTAATCAAACACCAGAAGGAACATATATCCATCAGAGCAAGTACACTAAAGAACTTCTGAAGAAGTTCAATATGCTGGAATCTACAGTGGCCAAGACTCCAATGCATCCAACATGCATTCTGGAAAAAGAAGATATAAGTGGTAAAGTATGTCAGAAGCTCTATCGTGGCATGATAGGTTCACTTCTGTACTTAACTGCATCTAGGCCAGACATATTATTTAGTGTTCATTTATGTGCTCGTTTCCAATCAGATCCAAGGGAAACCCACTTAACTGCTGTTAAGAGGATCCTAAGGTATCTGAAAGGCACCACTAACCTTGGCTTGATGTATAAGAAAACATCAGAGTATAAGCTTTCAGGTTATTGTGATGCTGATTATGCTGGAGATAGAACAGAGAGAAAAAGTACTTCTGGAAATTGTCAATTTCTGGGAAGCAATCTAGTCTCATGGGCAAGCAAGAGGCAATCAACCATTGCTCTATCAACTGCAGAGGCAGAATATATCTCAGCAGCAATATGCAGCACTCAAATGCTCTGGATGAAACATCAGCTGGAGGATTATCAGATCCTTGAGAGCAATATCCCAATCTATTGTGATAACACTGCTGCAATTTCGTTGAGCAAGAATCCTATCTTGCATTCAAGGGCAAAGCACATTGAGGTAAAGTATCACTTCATTAGAGATTATGTGCAGAAGGGCGTACTTCTTCTGAAGTTTGTTGATACTGACCATCAATGGGCAGATATCTTTACAAAGCCCTTAGCTGAAGATAGATTTAATTTTATTCTGAAAAATCTAAACATGGACTTTTGTCCAGAGTGAAGATAGATCAGAACCTCTGACTATGATACTTCTTGATCAGAAGATGTCTAGTCCAGAAGGTAACTCAATCAGAGTGTGTGTGCCCACTGGTACTGACTCTGAAGCTGAGACAACAACACGTGCGTCAGAATTTCTGATGCATAGTTCCTTGTGCCCGTGTGACAGTCTGTTATGATTGCGTGTAGATATGCTTATCTCCTGCGTGTGATTGTGTATTTTACTGTTACTGTCTATCTTTAATTTTCAACCGTTGATCTTAAAGTGCTTTTTGAATCAACAACGGTTATTTGATAAAACCCACTATACACACACACGTTCTCTCACACTTCCGGTTTTCACTCTCGCACTCTCTGCTTTTCAAAACCGCCTCCTTCGTGATTTCTCTCTCGATCTCTCTTCATCCTTCAAACTTCATCTTCTACCTCAAACCTTCAACCTCTTCAAGATGGTGAGACAAACCAGCAGATCTACTGCAGATGCACCTCAGTTCCCTCACATGGTAGTTGGTTTGGCAACGGGTCAACGGGGCTCTGAGAACCCAGCACAAGAACAAGCTCAAGCTCAAGAGGAGATTGTTCCTATAGCAGAACGGGGCTGTGCCGTTCACTGTGTATTTCCTCCTGAGGAACTCCAAGTCCTTGCAGAATGGAGATTCAACCTCGACAACTTGGCTGCAAATGGGTTTGATCTCCGTCCTGAAGTCCAAGCTCAAGGTTGGGGAAACTACTTCAATCGACTTCGAGGACCGGTGTTTGAGAAGCTGGTAAAGGAATTCTGGAAGCACGCTGATTGTGATGACACTCAGGTGGTTTCTTACATACTGGGTAGGAAGATCATCATCACGGAGAAGTCCTTCGTGAATCTGCTTGGTGCAGAAACTGCTCATGGGTATCGGTTCTCATTGACGGAATCGAAGCTGAAACCCAGAACCAAGGACATCGTCAACAAGGCCCTGTACACCACTTTCAAACCGGGCAAGACGAGTTACAAGGTGATGGACCTTCACCCCAAACTGAGAATCTGGCACAAGATCCTGCTCAACTGCATCAATCAACGACCAAAGGGCAGTTCTCCAGACTACATCAACTTCAATCAGAAGGCGATGCTGTTCTTCATTCAAGACAAGGAGAAGATCTGCCTTCCTTACTTCCTGTTCTCCTATTTGAAGGAATGCATCCGGAAGTCTCGCACCACCTCCTCCATCAAGTCAGCCATCAAATATATCCCTTTTGGGAGGCTGCTCTCAGACTTTCTGATTGAAAGCAACCTGGTGCAAGATTTGATCAATGCTGGTTGCACAGAGGACTTGAGCACAATTGTAAGCGATGTCTTCACCGCCAACTCTCTGAAGAAGATGGGTTTGGTCCAGAAGAAGATTGCTCCTGCTCATGAGGACACATCTTCTGAGATCAGAGGAAGAAGAATGCCTCTGAATGACTACCCTCTGTGGACTCAAGCAGACCATCCTGAAGCCATCAGATGCTATGTTGAAGACCTCAGGGCTCAAGGATTCGAGATTGACCTTGATGATTTCGTCAGCAGACTTCCACCAGCTCCAGAGTTTCCTTCTCCTCCCAAGAAGAAAACCAAGAGGAAGATGGTTCTGGACGAATCCTCAGAGGAATCTGATGTCCCTCTGGTCAAGAAGGCGAAGAGCAAGCCTGATGATGATGATGGTGATGATAGTGAGGATGGTCCTCCAAAGAAGAAGCAGAAGAAAGTCAGAATTGTGGTGAAGCCTACTCGGGTGGAACCAGCTGCTGCAGAGGTCAGAAGGACTGAACCTCCTGCCAGAGTGACTCGATCATCAGCACATACAAGTAAGCCTGCACTTACCTCTGATGATGATTTGAATGATTTGAATTTATTTGATGCACTCCCAATTTCTGCCTTACTCCAACACTCTTCAAATCCCCTCACTCCTATTCCTGAATCCCAGCCAGCCGCACAAACCACCACTCCACCACATTCCCCAAGATCTTCATTCTTTCAACCTTTTCCTACTGAAGCACCACTCTGGAATTTGCTTCAGAACCAACCTTCTAGGTCAGAAGATCCAACCTCTCTCCTCACCATTCCATACGACCCATTACTTTCTGAACCCATCATCCAAAACCAACCAGAACCCAAACCAACAGATCCACAACCCAGAACGTCTGATCCCTCTGCTCCCAGAGCATCAGAACGTCCTGCTGCCAGAACCACGGATACAGACTCATCAACAGCCTTTACACCTGTATCCTTCCCAATCAATACTGTTGACTCTTCTCCCTCCAATAACTCTGAATCCCTTAGAAAATTCATGGAGGTTAGGAAAGAGAAGGTATCTGCCTTGGAAGAACATTACCTTACCTGTCCAAGCCCTAGGCAATATCCTGGCCCTAGACCTGAACGTCTAGTTGACCCAGATGAGCCTATCTTGGCCAATCCTATCCAAGAGGCAGACCCCTTAGTCCAACAGGCTCACCCTGTCCCTGACCAACAAGAGCCAATTCAACCAGACCCTGAACCTGAACAATCAGTATCTAACCAATCCTCGGTTAGATCACCTCACCCTCTGGTTGAAACTTCAGACCCTCACCGTGGAACCTCTGAACCCAATGCTCCCATAATTAACATTGGTTCTCCACAAGGTGCCTCTGAAGCTCATAGCAGCAATCACCCAGCCTCTCCTGCACCCAACCTCTCCATCATTCCCTATACTCACCTTCAACCCACATCTCTCTCTGAGTGCATCAATATTTTCAATCATGAAGCCTCCTTGAGGCTCCGCAATGTGCACGGTCAGACTGACCTCAGTGAGAATGCTGAAAATGTGGCTGATGAGTGGAACGAGTTGAGCACTTGGCTGGTGGCTCAGTTTCCCGTTATGCTGCAGCTCCTGCATGCAGAGGGAAGTCAGAGCATTGAGGCTGCAAAGCAAAGGTATGCTAGGAGGGTGGCTCTTCATGAACTCGAACAGAGAACCAAGCTTCTTGAAGCCATTGAAGAAGCCAAGAGACAGAAAGAACAAGAAGAAGAAGCTGCCCGTCAAGCAGCAGCTCAGGCTGAACAAGCCAGACTTGAGGCAGAACGTCTTGAAGCTGAGGCTGAGGCAGAGCGACTTGCACCAATTCTGTTTACTCCTGCTGCTTCTGCTTCCATTCCAGAACCTCAAGCTGCTCAGAACGTTCCTTCCAGCTCTACTCCGACAAGCTCATCCAGACTCGACATCATGGAACAACGTCTTGACACTCATGAATCCATGCTGATTGAGATGAAGCACATGATGATGGAACTTCTGCGCCGTTCTGACAAATCTTAGTTTTTTTAGGATCTCTTCTTTTTCTTCCTTTTCCTTTTTATTTAACGTTGTTTTATTTAAACTCTGCTTATTTACTTACTTTAATTTGTTCATTTGTGATTCTATATGCATATATCTATATATATTTGTGTCACATATGTTTGCAAAACCTGTTTTATTCATAATTGTTCTATGAGTCAATCATAATTCTTTTCATCATACATTATTCCCTATATCTAGAATGGAGGATCCTTCCTCATTCTTCTGCATTCTTGGTGCTGCTCCACTCTTTCCTTCTCCAGACGATCCAATGCATACTCTATGTTGCTGAGTTTGATGCTCAGATCATCTTTTTCTAGACTATCTTCTGTCGTCTTGAGTCTCTTTTCCACAGTTTCCTTCTCTTCCAGCAGATTCAGCTCCCGCTGGCAAAGCTCCTGAATCTCTTCCACGAAGCAGAGGAACTCCTTCAGATCTTTCTCCATCCCTGGACCAAGATCTTCTTCAAGCAGTGTCTTCGTCAGCTCTTGTATGGTCTTTGTACCATCGGGATGCCTAATATTGAGGAACATATCTTCCTCAAACGCCTTCCTTCTGAGCTCTTCTAATGCCATTCTGTATGATGCCATTTCTTTCTTACTGAAAATTATTCGAGATGTGAAGCTTACCTTTCTCTCCAACGCTTTATATAGGTTTCACTTTCTCTCTGAAAGTTAATGCTCTTACAGTTTCTCGAGGTTAAGTTCTTGGTAACTGACCCTTCTATTTACTCACTTGACCGGTGGTAAACGTTCATCCCTTGCATTAACTCTTCTATTTATTATCACCTCACTCTGATTCTTACATCGTCTTCATTTTCTTTCAACTTAGACCTTCTCTAAGGGGGAGTACCTTGTACTTCAAGCTAAGTTTTTCACACCCCGAGCTATTTGCTTATGACAAAAAGGGGGAGTAAACCCAGTTTTTGATGTGTAAGATGTGTTAGTGTGACTTATTTTTCTTTTGGAGATTTTAAGAGTTCCACCTTCATGACCATAGATGTGTCACTGGGCAAATACAAGGAATACATTTCACTTCTTCTGAAGTGATTCTAAGTTGACTCTGATACCCAAGACTCTGATACCTTGTCCATGACTCTGATCACTTATGCGCTCTGATTATTCGTTTTTCATCTATGTCATAAGCTTTTCACTCTGAACTCTTATATGATTTAGCTCAGAATCTAGACTTTACTAACGTTTTCATCAAGTATTAGATTCAGGGGGAGCTAAGCTCAGAATCAAGCAGTGACTTGAATTCAGAATGAGCAAGATAAACTATTCACATCAGGATAAGTCTTATTCTATATCTCTAAACTCTGAGTGAATTCAGTTTAATGTTTAAGAATTGTTCATCAAAAATCTTAGTTTTGTCATCATCAAAAAGGGGGAGATTGTAAGATCAAGTTTTGATCTAGTAGTACAACTCTATGTTTTGATGATTACAAGTTAATCTTTTGATATGAACAATTGTGGTACTCTAACGTGTTTTTCTGAGTGTGCTATTTACAGGCTCTGACCCTGACTCAATTTCACACAAATCAGAAGCACTGTGTATAAAGGGTAACCCAAGCAACGCTTTCGCATTCACCATGTTTAGTATGAACAGTGGAAAAGCGTCAGAAGATCTGAAGCTATACAAACTCTGATGTGGACTCAGTCGCTAGAAGCTCTGAAGATCCAGAAGTTCTGACAACCAAGAAACACTGAAGGTTCAGATGTTCTGATGGTGTAGAAGACTCTGAAGATCCAGAAGCTGAATAGTGGAAACTCTGAAGTCCAGAAGCAAGAAACTCTGAAGGCCATGTTCTTCCCTCTGAGTTCAGAATCAGAAGATACAATGGTCAGAGGATCTGTGCTATCACTCTGACTCTGATCAACCGGCTTCACAAGTTCCTATACGAAGCATCCCTCTGATCAGAAGTCTCCTAGGTTTAAAGGTCGCGTCGCTATCCAAGTACAAAAGCAACTGTACCTCCCTGACGACCTACCTAACGTTCTCAGCCATAGCAGAAGCTGGATTTTCCAGAACTGCCCTCCAACGGTAGCATTTCCCATGCAACGCTCAACCCTAATCCTTGGAGTATATATAGAGGCTGAAGATTGAAAGAAGCGGCTAAGAAACTAAGAAGAAGCAACACACGCGCAAGATATTCAAAATATTCTAAGCTTTCTTTCATCTTGTAATTTATTTAGTTTACACTCAGCTTATTCAGAAGCAAACCCTTGTAAACACCAACCTCAAACAGTTGTTTGATTTTCCTTTAGGAGATCAAGGTTGATCGGATCCTAGAGAAGACTAAGAGAGTGAATCTTAGTGTGAGCTAAGTCAGTGTAATTGTTAGTCACTTGTAGGTTTCAAGTGCAGTTGTAACTCTTACCTGATTAGTGGATTGCCTTCATTCTAAGAAGGAAGAAATCACCTTAACGGGTGGACTGGAGTAGCTTGAGTGATTTATCAAGTGAACCAGGATAAAATCCTTGTGTGCTTTTCTATCTCTATCTTTTGGCACTTAGTTCTCGAAAAGATTTGTTAAAATCTTTAAGGTGGTAGTTTTGTACTGAAAACGTTATTCAAACCCCCCTTTCTACCGTTTTTCATACCTTCACCATGTTCCTTCCAACTTAGCTCGAAATTTTTTTATCCATGAGGCGTTGGTATGTAGCTCCCGCATTTTTTAAACCAAAGGCATAGTTTTGTAACAATAATTCGCCTGATTAGTCATGAACGTCGTACTTTCCTCGTCTGAAGGATGCATCATGATTTGATTATACCCAGAGTACGCATCCATGAGACTTAAAAGTTCATTTCCGGAAGCCCCATCCACAAATTTATCAACATTGGGAAGAGGATATGAATCTTTGGGACACACTTTGTTCAGGCTTGTGTAATCCGTGCACATTCTCCACTTCCCATTGGCTTTCTTGACCATCACTACGTTGGCGAGCCAGGTTGGGTACTGCACCTCGCGAATGAATTGGGCCTTGATTAACTTTTCAGTTTCTACTTGCACCGCCTTGTTCTTTTCATCACTCATCCTTCGCCTTGGCTGGATGACTGGTGTTGCCCCTGGCCGTATGGCCAGTTTATGAGTGATCACATTGGGGTCAATTCCTGGTACATCATTAATTTTTCAGGCAAAGAGATCTAGATTATCGCCCAAAAGGGTGATCAACCTTTCCTCCTGTTCTTTTGTTAAACAGCTGCCGATTTTCAATACCTTATCCTTGACTTGCGCTGATTTGGTTTCTTCCAAAGGTTGTGGGCGGAAATCGTCAGCATCATCCCTTCGGTCTAAACTAAACCCTTCTTGTGGAAAACTTTCTGTGATACGGTGGCTTTCCTTGGCGGCCTTTCGCCCGTAGAGCGCCACACTTCTTAGGTAACATTCTCTCGCCGCATTCTGATCCATGCGAAGGACACCGATCTTCCCATTGCAGGCTGGGTATTTGATAGTTAAATGAGCGGTTGAAATTACAGCGCATAATTTGTTAAGAGTGTCCCGCCCCAAAAGTACATTGTAATTAGCTCTACACGCCAATACTAGGTACTTGACTTGAAATTTCTTGACAAACTCCCCTTCACCAAAGGCTGTTGGTATTTCCGCGTATCCCGCACATTGACACGATCCCCTGTAAATCCCACCAGGGTTCCTTTATATGGTTTCAAATCTGACTCTTTTAGCCCCAGGCGATCAAAGGCATCTCCATAAATGATGTCTGCCGAAGATCCCTGATCTAAAAACACTTTCTTCGTCATGTAATTGTTAATCTTGATTGTTACAACAATCGGGTCATTGTCATGGGGAATTACATGTGCAAAATCTTGAGGGGTGAATATGATTGGAGAGTGATTCAACCAACATTCGCCTTCGTATGCTTCGTGCACAGAATGTACTGCTGCCACATAACGCTTTCTAGCCTTGCTAAAATCGCGCCTCCTCCAAACCCTCCTGCAATGGATGAGCATTCCTCAACAGGGTCGCCCAATTCTTCTACTATCTCTTTTCCTTTTCCTTTGTCTCCTTGAGTTACCTTGGCGGCCTCTGGCGTTGCTGCATCTTTAACAAAATTTGCCAGATGGCCAGCCTTAATTAGTCGATTCAATCTCCCGCCGCAAGTTCCAACAATTATCCGTGGTGTGACCCAACGTTTTGTGGTACTCACACCATCTGTTTGTGTCCACATTAGTTGGTGGTCACCGAGGTGGTGACGGATATTGCACAACATTTGTCTGTCCAACTGCTTTCAATATGGTGCTAAGGGGCACATTCAGTTTAGTAAGTGGAACCGTATTTGGCGAAGCAACATGTTGACCAGCCGAGGCTGTAGTGGTACCTTGGGGATTTCTATGCCATGTATTCTGGAATCCAGGTTTGGAGTTTTGATATGGACCAGGCCTTGGTACCACGTGGTCGTGGATTCGATCCCCACAGACGGCGCTAATGTTGCGCTCTAAGGTAAGCTTAAGTGAGAAAGGTACAAAAAGCAAACCCTAGCAGAGCACTAAAATAGCAAAGATGTAATAAAAGGGAATATTCTCATTAAGTGTAAAAAAAGTTCTTTGTACAAGGTGATGACCTTCCCTTTTATAGAGGGTAGGGTCATGATATGGACTTTTCCTACATTTGGGCCTGACAACCAGGGCCCAAATCCCTATGCACATAGGACAAATCCAAGAGAATCTTCCAGCTGGCTTGCCGGTCCACTTAAAGGAGCGAGAATCCTCGGTATTTCGTCAGTTCCCGCCATGTCTTCCTCCGCCCAGCTGATTGCTTGTTGTGGGCGGGCATGGAGGTCTTTATGCCCCACCCAGTCCACATATCTATTATCATTGGAGCATATTTTTAATTCCAACATGGCTAGTGAGAGTAGTGAGTGTAAGATACTCATTTAGTCATGAAAAATGTGTTTGCATTTATTATTGCTTAATGTAAAAGGTTTAAATAAAACTTGCAATTAATAAAA
>NC_080045.1:45590626-45617303 GCF_012489685.1 Lotus japonicus | reverse complement strand
TCAAAGGAAGCTGTTGACTCTGACTCAGAATCAGAAGGAGATCCAGACTCTGACGATGAAAATGAGGTATTTGCTTCCTTCTCTACCTCTGAACTGAAACATGCCTTGTCTGATATCATGGATAAGTAATAACTCCTTGTTGTCTAAGCATAAGAAGCTGAAAAAGAACTTATCTGCTGTTTCTAAAACTCCTTCTGAACATGAGAAAATCATATCTGATTTGAAAAATGATAACCATGCTTTAGTTAATTCTAACTCTGTGCTTAAGAATCAAATTGCAAAGTTAGAAGAAGTTATTGCCTGCGATGCCTCTGATAGTAAGCATGAATCTAAGTATGAAAAAATCTTTTCAAAGATTCCTGGCTAAAAGCGTAGATAGAAGCTTAATGGCTTCAATGATCTATGGTGTAAGCAAAAAATGGAATGCATGGCATAGGCTATTCTAAACCAATTAGAAATGAGCCTTCTGTGTCTAAAGCTAAATCCTTGTATGAATGCTTTGTTCCCTCTGGTACCATATTGCCTGATCCTGTACCTACTGAAGTTGCTAAAAACCCTCTTAAAAAGGGATCTTTCTCTATGACTAAATATCATGCAAATATTCCTTTAAAATATCATGTTGAGACACCCAAGGTGATCAGAACCTTTGGGGTAACTAACAAAAGAGGACCCAGAAAGTGGGTACCTAAGGACAAGATTATCTATGTTGCAGATATCCTTGATAGCTCCACTGAAACACCAATCATGGTATCTGGACAGTGGATGCTCGCGTCACATGACGGGAGAAAAGCGTATGTTCCGAGAGCTAAAACTTAAGCCTGGAGGCGAAGTTGGCTTTGGAGGAAATGAAAAGGGTAAAATTATTGGTACTGGTACTATTTTGTGTAGATAGTAGTCCATGCATTGATAATGTTTTTATTGGTAGACGACTTAACACATAACTTATTGTCTATAAGTCAATTAGCTGACAAGGGTTATGATGTTATATTCAATCAAAAGTCCTGCCGGGCTGTAAGTCAGATCGATGGTCTGTTCTGTTTAACAGCAAGAGGAAGAACAACATCTATAAGATCAGATTATTGAGTTGGAGGCTCAGAATGTGAAGTGCCTTCTGTCTGTTAATGAAGAGAGTGGGTATGGCATAGACGGTTAGGGCATGCCAGTATGAGAAAGATTTCTCAGCTGAGCAAGCTAAACCTTGTCAGGGGCTTACCCATCTGAAGTTCGCTTCAGACGCTCTTTGTGAAGCATGTCAGAAAGGCAAATTCACAAAAGTCCCTTTCAAGGCAAAGAATGTTGTCTCAACCTCAAGGCCGTTAGAACTTCTGCATATGACCTGTTTGGACCAGTGAAACTGAGTCTATAGGTGGCAAGAGATATGGGATGGTTATCGTTGATGACTATAGCCGCTGGACATGGGTAAAGTTTCTAACCCGCAAGGATGAGTCTCATGCTGTGTTCTCTACCTTCATTGCTCAAGTGCAAAACGAGAAGGCTTGTAGAATTGTGCGTGTCAGAAGTGACCATGGTGGAGAGTTTCGAGAATGACAAGTTTGAGAGTCTGTTTGATTCCTATGGAATTGCACCATGATTTCTCCTTGTCCAGAACTCTCAACAAAATGGTGTTGTTGAGAGGAAGACAGAACTCTTCAGGAGATGGCTAGAACCATGCTCCAAGAAACTGGCATGGCTAAGCACTTTTGGGCAGAGGCAGTAAATACAGCATGTTACATTCAGAACAGAATCTCTGTGAGACCAATTCTGAATAAGACTCCTTATGATTGTGGAAGAACATAAAACCCAACATTTCTTATTTTCATCCTTTTGGCTGTGTTTGTTATGTTCTCAATACTAAGGATAGATTGCATAAATTTGATGCTAAATCTTCTAAGTGTCTATTACTTGGTTATTCTGATAGATCTAAAGGTTTTAGATTTTATAATACTGATGCTAAACTATTGAAGAATTATTCATGTTAGATTTGATGATAAGCTTGACTCTGACCAGTCAAAGCTAGTTGAAAAGTTTGCAGATTTAAGCATTAATGTTTCTGACAAAGGCAAAGCTCCAGAGGAAGTTGAGCCAGAGGAAGATGAACCAGAGGAAGAAGCTGGTCCCTCTAACTCACAAACTCTGAAGAAGAGCAGAATCACTGCAGCTCATCCTAAGGAATTGATTCTGGGCAACAAAGATGAACCAGTCAGAACCAGATCTGCCTTCAGACCCTCTGAAGAGACCTTGCTGAGTCTGAAAGGATTGGTGTCCTTAATTGAACCCAAGTCCATAGATGAAGCTCTTCAGGACAGGATTGGATTCTGGCCATGGAAGAAGAATTGAATCAATTTTCCAAGAACGATGTTTGGAGCTTAGTGAAGAAGCCTGAGAATGTCCACGTTATTGGAACGAAATGGGTATTCAGAAACAAGCTAAATGAGAAAGGAGATGTAGTCAGAAACAAGGCAAGGCTAGTTGCTCAAGGCTACAGCCAGCAGGAAGGAATAGACTACACTGAAACATTTGCTCCAGTAGCAAGACTGGAGGCAATCAGACTATTGATTTCTTTCTCAGTAAATCACAACATAGTTCTACATCAGATGGACGTAAAGAGTGCCTTCCTAAATGGTTATATCTCAGAGGAAGTCTATGTTCATCAACCCCCAGGTTTTGAAGATGAAAAGAAACCAGACCATGTGTTCAAATTGAAGAAATCACTCTACGGTCTGAAGCAAGCTCCCAGAGCATGGTATGAGAGACTTAGCTCATTCCTTCTGGAGAATGAGTTTGTAAGGGGTAAAGTAGATACAACTCTCTTTTGCAAGACTTATAAAGATGATATCTTAATTGTGCAAATTTATGTTGATGATATTATATTTGGTTCTGCTAATCAATCTCTATGCAAAGAATTTTCTGAGATGATGCAGGCTGAATTTGAGATGAGTATGATGGGAGAATTAAAGTACTTTCTGGGAATACAAGTTAATCAAACACCAGAAGGAACATATATCCATCAGAGCAAGTACACTAAAGAACTTCTGAAGAAGTTCAATATGCTGGAATCTACAGTGGCCAAGACTCCAATGCATCCAACATGCATTCTGGAAAAAGAAGATATAAGTGGTAAAGTATGTCAGAAGCTCTATCGTGGCATGATAGGTTCACTTCTGTACTTAACTGCATCTAGGCCAGACATATTATTTAGTGTTCATTTATGTGCTCGTTTCCAATCAGATCCAAGGGAAACCCACTTAACTGCTGTTAAGAGGATCCTAAGGTATCTGAAAGGCACCACTAACCTTGGCTTGATGTATAAGAAAACATCAGAGTATAAGCTTTCAGGTTATTGTGATGCTGATTATGCTGGAGATAGAACAGAGAGAAAAAGTACTTCTGGAAATTGTCAATTTCTGGGAAGCAATCTAGTCTCATGGGCAAGCAAGAGGCAATCAACCATTGCTCTATCAACTGCAGAGGCAGAATATATCTCAGCAGCAATATGCAGCACTCAAATGCTCTGGATGAAACATCAGCTGGAGGATTATCAGATCCTTGAGAGCAATATCCCAATCTATTGTGATAACACTGCTGCAATTTCGTTGAGCAAGAATCCTATCTTGCATTCAAGGGCAAAGCACATTGAGGTAAAGTATCACTTCATTAGAGATTATGTGCAGAAGGGCGTACTTCTTCTGAAGTTTGTTGATACTGACCATCAATGGGCAGATATCTTTACAAAGCCCTTAGCTGAAGATAGATTTAATTTTATTCTGAAAAATCTAAACATGGACTTTTGTCCAGAGTGAAGATAGATCAGAACCTCTGACTATGATACTTCTTGATCAGAAGATGTCTAGTCCAGAAGGTAACTCAATCAGAGTGTGTGTGCCCACTGGTACTGACTCTGAAGCTGAGACAACAACACGTGCGTCAGAATTTCTGATGCATAGTTCCTTGTGCCCGTGTGACAGTCTGTTATGATTGCGTGTAGATATGCTTATCTCCTGCGTGTGATTGTGTATTTTACTGTTACTGTCTATCTTTAATTTTCAACCGTTGATCTTAAAGTGCTTTTTGAATCAACAACGGTTATTTGATAAAACCCACTATACACACACACGTTCTCTCACACTTCGGTTTTCACTCTCGCACTCTCTGCTTTTCAAAACCGCCTCCTTCGTGATTTCTCTCTCGATCTCTCTTCATCCTTCAAACTTCATCTTCTACCTCAAACCTTCAACCTCTTCAAGATGGTGAGACAAACCAGCAGATCTACTGCAGATGCACCTCAGTTCCCTCACATGGTAGTTGGTTTGGCAACGGGTCAACGGGGCTCTGAGAACCCAGCACAAGAACAAGCTCAAGCTCAAGAGGAGATTGTTCCTATAGCAGAACGGGGCTGTGCCGTTCACTGTGTATTTCCTCCTGAGGAACTCCAAGTCCTTGCAGAATGGAGATTCAACCTCGACAACTTGGCTGCAAATGGGTTTGATCTCCGTCCTGAAGTCCAAGCTCAAGGTTGGGGAAACTACTTCAATCGACTTCGAGGACCGGTGTTTGAGAAGCTGGTAAAGGAATTCTGGAAGCACGCTGATTGTGATGACACTCAGGTGGTTTCTTACATACTGGGTAGGAAGATCATCATCACGGAGAAGTCCTTCGTGAATCTGCTTGGTGCAGAAACTGCTCATGGGTATCGGTTCTCATTGACGGAATCGAAGCTGAAACCCAGAACCAAGGACATCGTCAACAAGGCCCTGTACACCACTTTCAAACCGGGCAAGACGAGTTACAAGGTGATGGACCTTCACCCCAAACTGAGAATCTGGCACAAGATCCTGCTCAACTGCATCAATCAACGACCAAAGGGCAGTTCTCCAGACTACATCAACTTCAATCAGAAGGCGATGCTGTTCTTCATTCAAGACAAGGAGAAGATCTGCCTTCCTTACTTCCTGTTCTCCTATTTGAAGGAATGCATCCGGAAGTCTCGCACCACCTCCTCCATCAAGTCAGCCATCAAATATATCCCTTTTGGGAGGCTGCTCTCAGACTTTCTGATTGAAAGCAACCTGGTGCAAGATTTGATCAATGCTGGTTGCACAGAGGACTTGAGCACAATTGTAAGCGATGTCTTCACCGCCAACTCTCTGAAGAAGATGGGTTTGGTCCAGAAGAAGATTGCTCCTGCTCATGAGGACACATCTTCTGAGATCAGAGGAAGAAGAATGCCTCTGAATGACTACCCTCTGTGGACTCAAGCAGACCATCCTGAAGCCATCAGATGCTATGTTGAAGACCTCAGGGCTCAAGGATTCGAGATTGACCTTGATGATTTCGTCAGCAGACTTCCACCAGCTCCAGAGTTTCCTTCTCCTCCCAAGAAGAAAACCAAGAGGAAGATGGTTCTGGACGAATCCTCAGAGGAATCTGATGTCCCTCTGGTCAAGAAGGCGAAGAGCAAGCCTGATGATGATGATGGTGATGATAGTGAGGATGGTCCTCCAAAGAAGAAGCAGAAGAAAGTCAGAATTGTGGTGAAGCCTACTCGGGTGGAACCAGCTGCTGCAGAGGTCAGAAGGACTGAACCTCCTGCCAGAGTGACTCGATCATCAGCACATACAAGTAAGCCTGCACTTACCTCTGATGATGATTTGAATGATTTGAATTTATTTGATGCACTCCCAATTTCTGCCTTACTCCAACACTCTTCAAATCCCCTCACTCCTATTCCTGAATCCCAGCCAGCCGCACAAACCACCACTCCACCACATTCCCCAAGATCTTCATTCTTTCAACCTTTTCCTACTGAAGCACCACTCTGGAATTTGCTTCAGAACCAACCTTCTAGGTCAGAAGATCCAACCTCTCTCCTCACCATTCCATACGACCCATTACTTTCTGAACCCATCATCCAAAACCAACCAGAACCCAAACCAACAGATCCACAACCCAGAACGTCTGATCCCTCTGCTCCCAGAGCATCAGAACGTCCTGCTGCCAGAACCACGGATACAGACTCATCAACAGCCTTTACACCTGTATCCTTCCCAATCAATACTGTTGACTCTTCTCCCTCCAATAACTCTGAATCCCTTAGAAAATTCATGGAGGTTAGGAAAGAGAAGGTATCTGCCTTGGAAGAACATTACCTTACCTGTCCAAGCCCTAGGCAATATCCTGGCCCTAGACCTGAACGTCTAGTTGACCCAGATGAGCCTATCTTGGCCAATCCTATCCAAGAGGCAGACCCCTTAGTCCAACAGGCTCACCCTGTCCCTGACCAACAAGAGCCAATTCAACCAGACCCTGAACCTGAACAATCAGTATCTAACCAATCCTCGGTTAGATCACCTCACCCTCTGGTTGAAACTTCAGACCCTCACCGTGGAACCTCTGAACCCAATGCTCCCATAATTAACATTGGTTCTCCACAAGGTGCCTCTGAAGCTCATAGCAGCAATCACCCAGCCTCTCCTGCACCCAACCTCTCCATCATTCCCTATACTCACCTTCAACCCACATCTCTCTCTGAGTGCATCAATATTTTCAATCATGAAGCCTCCTTGAGGCTCCGCAATGTGCACGGTCAGACTGACCTCAGTGAGAATGCTGAAAATGTGGCTGATGAGTGGAACGAGTTGAGCACTTGGCTGGTGGCTCAGTTTCCCGTTATGCTGCAGCTCCTGCATGCAGAGGGAAGTCAGAGCATTGAGGCTGCAAAGCAAAGGTATGCTAGGAGGGTGGCTCTTCATGAACTCGAACAGAGAACCAAGCTTCTTGAAGCCATTGAAGAAGCCAAGAGACAGAAAGAACAAGAAGAAGAAGCTGCCCGTCAAGCAGCAGCTCAGGCTGAACAAGCCAGACTTGAGGCAGAACGTCTTGAAGCTGAGGCTGAGGCAGAGCGACTTGCACCAATTCTGTTTACTCCTGCTGCTTCTGCTTCCATTCCAGAACCTCAAGCTGCTCAGAACGTTCCTTCCAGCTCTACTCCGACAAGCTCATCCAGACTCGACATCATGGAACAACGTCTTGACACTCATGAATCCATGCTGATTGAGATGAAGCACATGATGATGGAACTTCTGCGCCGTTCTGACAAATCTTAGTTTTTTTAGGATCTCTTCTTTTTCTTCCTTTTCCTTTTTATTTAACGTTGTTTTATTTAAACTCTGCTTATTTACTTACTTTAATTTGTTCATTTGTGATTCTATATGCATATATCTATATATATTTGTGTCACATATGTTTGCAAAACCTGTTTTATTCATAATTGTTCTATGAGTCAATCATAATTCTTTTCATCATACATTATTCCCTATATCTAGAATGGAGGATCCTTCCTCATTCTTCTGCATTCTTGGTGCTGCTCCACTCTTTCCTTCTCCAGACGATCCAATGCATACTCTATGTTGCTGAGTTTGATGCTCAGATCATCTTTTTCTAGACTATCTTCTGTCGTCTTGAGTCTCTTTTCCACAGTTTCCTTCTCTTCCAGCAGATTCAGCTCCCGCTGGCAAAGCTCCTGAATCTCTTCCACGAAGCAGAGGAACTCCTTCAGATCTTTCTCCATCCCTGGACCAAGATCTTCTTCAAGCAGTGTCTTCGTCAGCTCTTGTATGGTCTTTGTACCATCGGGATGCCTAATATTGAGGAACATATCTTCCTCAAACGCCTTCCTTCTGAGCTCTTCTAATGCCATTCTGTA
Organism: Lotus japonicus; assembly: GCF_012489685.1. NCBI lineage: Eukaryota > Viridiplantae > Streptophyta > Magnoliopsida > Fabales > Fabaceae > Lotus > Lotus japonicus. Next base: position 45,609,601 of record NC_080045.1, on the reverse strand, counting down.
TGATGCCATTTCTTTCTTACTGAAAATTATTCGAGATGTGAAGCTTACCTTTCTCTCCAACGCTTTATATAGGTTTCACTTTCTCTCTGAAAGTTAATGCTCTTACAGTTTCTCGAGGTTAAGTTCTTGGTAACTGACCCTTCTATTTACTCACTTGACCGGTGGTAAACGTTCATCCCTTGCATTAACTCTTCTATTTATTATCACCTCACTCTGATTCTTACATCGTCTTCATTTTCTTTCAACTTAGACCTTCTCTAAGGGGGAGTACCTTGTACTTCAAGCTAAGTTTTTCACACCCCGAGCTATTTGCTTATGACAAAAAGGGGGAGTAAACCCAGTTTTTGATGTGTAAGATGTGTTAGTGTGACTTATTTTTCTTTTGGAGATTTTAAGAGTTCCACCTTCATGACCATAGATGTGTCACTGGGCAAATACAAGGAATACATTTCACTTCTTCTGAAGTGATTCTAAGTTGACTCTGATACCCAAGACTCTGATACCTTGTCCATGACTCTGATCACTTATGCGCTCTGATTATTCGTTTTTCATCTATGTCATAAGCTTTTCACTCTGAACTCTTATATGATTTAGCTCAGAATCTAGACTTTACTAACGTTTTCATCAAGTATTAGATTCAGGGGGAGCTAAGCTCAGAATCAAGCAGTGACTTGAATTCAGAATGAGCAAGATAAACTATTCACATCAGGATAAGTCTTATTCTATATCTCTAAACTCTGAGTGAATTCAGTTTAATGTTTAAGAATTGTTCATCAAAAATCTTAGTTTTGTCATCATCAAAAAGGGGGAGATTGTAAGATCAAGTTTTGATCTAGTAGTACAACTCTATGTTTTGATGATTACAAGTTAATCTTTTGATATGAACAATTGTGGTACTCTAACGTGTTTTTCTGAGTGTGCTATTTACAGGCTCTGACCCTGACTCAATTTCACACAAATCAGAAGCACTGTGTATAAAGGGTAACCCAAGCAACGCTTTCGCATTCACCATGTTTAGTATGAACAGTGGAAAAGCGTCAGAAGATCTGAAGCTATACAAACTCTGATGTGGACTCAGTCGCTAGAAGCTCTGAAGATCCAGAAGTTCTGACAACCAAGAAACACTGAAGGTTCAGATGTTCTGATGGTGTAGAAGACTCTGAAGATCCAGAAGCTGAATAGTGGAAACTCTGAAGTCCAGAAGCAAGAAACTCTGAAGGCCATGTTCTTCCCTCTGAGTTCAGAATCAGAAGATACAATGGTCAGAGGATCTGTGCTATCACTCTGACTCTGATCAACCGGCTTCACAAGTTCCTATACGAAGCATCCCTCTGATCAGAAGTCTCCTAGGTTTAAAGGTCGCGTCGCTATCCAAGTACAAAAGCAACTGTACCTCCCTGACGACCTACCTAACGTTCTCAGCCATAGCAGAAGCTGGATTTTCCAGAACTGCCCTCCAACGGTAGCATTTCCCATGCAACGCTCAACCCTAATCCTTGGAGTATATATAGAGGCTGAAGATTGAAAGAAGCGGCTAAGAAACTAAGAAGAAGCAACACACGCGCAAGATATTCAAAATATTCTAAGCTTTCTTTCATCTTGTAATTTATTTAGTTTACACTCAGCTTATTCAGAAGCAAACCCTTGTAAACACCAACCTCAAACAGTTGTTTGATTTTCCTTTAGGAGATCAAGGTTGATCGGATCCTAGAGAAGACTAAGAGAGTGAATCTTAGTGTGAGCTAAGTCAGTGTAATTGTTAGTCACTTGTAGGTTTCAAGTGCAGTTGTAACTCTTACCTGATTAGTGGATTGCCTTCATTCTAAGAAGGAAGAAATCACCTTAACGGGTGGACTGGAGTAGCTTGAGTGATTTATCAAGTGAACCAGGATAAAATCCTTGTGTGCTTTTCTATCTCTATCTTTTGGCACTTAGTTCTCGAAAAGATTTGTTAAAATCTTTAAGGTGGTAGTTTTGTACTGAAAACGTTATTCAAACCCCCCTTTCTACCGTTTTTCATACCTTCACCATGTTCCTTCCAACTTAGCTCGAAATTTTTTTATCCATGAGGCGTTGGTATGTAGCTCCCGCATTTTTTAAACCAAAAGGCATAGTTTTGTAACAATAATTCGCCTGATTAGTCATGAACGTCGTACTTTCCTCGTCTGAAGGATGCATCATGATTTGATTATACCCAGAGTACGCATCCATGAGACTTAAAAGTTCATTTCCGGAAGCCCCATCCACAAATTTATCAACATTGGGAAGAGGATATGAATCTTTGGGACACACTTTGTTCAGGCTTGTGTAATCCGTGCACATTCTCCACTTCCCATTGGCTTTCTTGACCATCACTACGTTGGCGAGCCAGGTTGGGTACTGCACCTCGCGAATGAATTGGGCCTTGATTAACTTTTCAGTTTCTACTTGCACCGCCTTGTTCTTTTCATCACTCATCCTTCGCCTTGGCTGGATGACTGGTGTTGCCCCTGGCCGTATGGCCAGTTTATGAGTGATCACATTGGGGTCAATTCCTGGTACATCATTAATTTTTCAGGCAAAGAGATCTAGATTATCGCCCAAAAGGGTGATCAACCTTTCCTCCTGTTCTTTTGTTAAACAGCTGCCGATTTTCAATACCTTATCCTTGACTTGCGCTGATTTGGTTTCTTCCAAAGGTTGTGGGCGGAAATCGTCAGCATCATCCCTTCGGTCTAAACTAAACCCTTCTTGTGGAAAACTTTCTGTGATACGGTGGCTTTCCTTGGCGGCCTTTCGCCCGTAGAGCGCCACACTTCTTAGGTAACATTCTCTCGCCGCATTCTGATCCATGCGAAGGACACCGATCTTCCCATTGCAGGCTGGGTATTTGATAGTTAAATGAGCGGTTGAAATTACAGCGCATAATTTGTTAAGAGTGTCCCGCCCCAAAAGTACATTGTAATTAGCTCTACACGCCAATACTAGGTACTTGACTTGAAATTTCTTGACAAACTCCCCTTCACCAAAGGCTGTTGGTATTTCCGCGTATCCCCGCACATTGACACGATCCCCTGTAAATCCCACCAGGGTTCCTTTATATGGTTTCAAATCTGACTCTTTTAGCCCCAGGCGATCAAAGGCATCTCCATAAATGATGTCTGCCGAAGATCCCTGATCTAAAAACACTTTCTTCGTCATGTAATTGTTAATCTTGATTGTTACAACAATCGGGTCATTGTCATGGGGAATTACATGTGCAAAATCTTGAGGGGTGAATATGATTGGAGAGTGATTCAACCAACATTCGCCTTCGTATGCTTCGTGCACAGAATGTACTGCTGCCACATAACGCTTTCTAGCCTTGCTAAAAATCGCGCCTCCTCCAAACCCTCCTGCAATGGATGAGCATTCCTCAACAGGGTCGCCCAATTCTTCTACTATCTCTTTTCCTTTTCCTTTGTCTCCTTGAGTTACCTTGGCGGCCTCTGGCGTTGCTGCATCTTTAACAAAATTTGCCAGATGGCCAGCCTTAATTAGTCGATCAATCTCCCGCCGCAAGTTCCAACAATTATCCGTGGTGTGACCCAACGTTTTGTGGTACTCACACCATCTGTTTGTGTCCACATTAGTTGGTGGTCACCGAGGTGGTGACGGATATTGCACAACATTTGTCTGTCCAACTGCTTTCAATATGGTGCTAAGGGGCACATTCAGTTTAGTAAGTGGAACCGTATTTGGCGAAGCAACATGTTGACCAGCCGAGGCTGTAGTGGTACCTTGGGGATTTCTATGCCATGTATTCTGGAATCCAGGTTTGGAGTTTTGATATGGACCAGGCCTTGGTACCACGTGGTCGTGGATTCGATCCCCACAGACGGCGCTAATGTTGCGCTCTAAGGTAAGCTTAAGTGAGAAAGGTACAAAAAGCAAACCCTAGCAGAGCACTAAAATAGCAAAGATGTAATAAAAGGGAATATTCTCATTAAGTGTAAAAAAAGTTCTTTGTACAAGGTGATGACCTTCCCTTTTATAGAGGGTAGGGTCATGATATGGACTTTTCCTACATTTGGGCCTGACAACCAGGGCCCAAATCCCTATGCACATAGGACAAATCCAAGAGAATCTTCCAGCTGGCTTGCCGGTCCACTTAAAGGAGGCGAGAATCCTCGGTATTTCGTCAGTTCCCGCCATGTCTTCCTCCGCCCAGCTGATTGCTTGTTGTGGGCGGGCATGGAGGTCTTTATGCCCCACCCAGTCCACATATCTATTATCATTGGAGCATATTTTTAATTCCAACATGGCTAGTGAGAGTATGTGAGTGTAGATACTCAATTTAGTCATGAAAAATGTGTTTGCATTTATTATTGCTTAATGTAAAAGGTTTAAATAAAACTTGCAATTAATAAAATAATTTTTTATATAAACTTTTAAGAGTTGTTGGGTTGGAGTAAAAATTAATAAAAAAATGTAGATGATGTGGCATTATTGGAAGTTGTAAAAAGTAGAATGTAAATACTTTAGTGAATATCATAGTTAAAGATGCCCTAACTCAATTTAAAAGTTAACTTAAGAGTTAATGGTTGTTCTACCATTTATAATGGTTATATCATATCTCTAATCAATGTGAAACTTCTAACATTAACTAATAAGCAAATCTGCTTCAATATGTAGGGTTGGTTATATTTTAGTGAGGATACTTCTAATCCGTCGCTAATTTTGAAAGTGACATTTTTTTTCAAAACAGTAAATTTGTCTCTAAATTCGTCGTTGTTAGTGACAAATTTTGTTCTGTTGCTATAATACGTCGCTAAATCCGGTTTTTCTAGTAGTGGTCTTTCAATTTCCTTTAACATAATGGTAACATTGAATTTTTGTTTAGCCTCTCTTCCTGAGTTTCACATGAATGGTTAATTTATATTATTACTTCCAGTGTTATCAGACTCGACTCGGTTAGGGCAATGGGTCAATGGGTCACTGGTCTGACCACTGGGTCACTGGTTGAACCGTTTGACTCGGTTAACACTAAAAAAAAAATAACAAAATTCATAATCCAAACACAAGCTTTTAGCATCTTTGTATGTCTCAAATCCAAAGTTTCAGAAAAATGAATTTCAAAAGTTTAATTGAAAGTTAGAGCTACAATTTTTTTTTGGTTCGAAACTAGAGCTACAATTTGTATCCTTTCTATGTGTCTGACGTGAGCCCACACACAATGCAACATATATATTATTTTTAATAAGTACAAATGGGCCATGATAGAAACTCTTGACCCAACTTTTTTTTTTTACCCAACTTATACTAACCCTGAATACCCTTGGCCAGTGCCCTTGCAGAGTATGACCTATCCCTGAATACTCCCAACACAATGGAACCCAACGAACATGCTGCTCCAAGATCTGGGGGGGCAAGGACGCAAGTCCCAGTTTGGACTCCCCCTCCTATGGGTGTGGTGATATTCAACACAGATGCAGCCTTCAAGCAACCTTCCATTAGATGTGGCATTGGATTGATTGCCAGAGACCATGAACAGAGGGTAGTTATGAGATCATCTACTAAATCCTTTGCAGCCTCCCCGATGGCCGCTGAAGCTTTGGCCATCAGAGAAGCCATGATCATTGCTGGGAACTTGCATATTACCTCCCCCATGTTTGAATCAGACTGCCAACCCCTGGTAAAAATGATCAAGGATCATAGATCCACCTGGGACATTGCAAATATTCTGCAGGACATCCAATCCCTGAGCACGGCCTTTATGAGTTGCTCATTCCAATGGATTCCAAGATCAGCCAACAAAGAGGCTCACGACCAGGCTGCCGCTTGCATGTGAGGAGGTTGGTTCCCTAGTTTGTTCTTAGGCTTCCAACGATTTTTTAGCCTAATTCAGGTAGTCTAGGGATTTATCTTAGGTTCCTCTACGATTGGTCGCTAGTATTCGCATCATTGTATTTTCTTTCTAGCGGTAAGGGCAATTTTGGGCCTCCTAGGCCTTTCATTGATTGTATTTTCTGGGCCTTTGTGCCATTTTTCAATGAATCAACTTCTATTGACCAAAAAAAAAATACTAACCCTAATATTTTCCTTTACCCTCATTTACACTTCTCCATTATCTAACAAAAGAAGCAGCAGCCGCACAACAGATCTGAGACATTGATGTTGCAAGGTGAGAAAGGGGCCAAAATCGATTCATGAAATCCAAAGAAGAATCAACACACTCCGCTTTGCTTATGTAACCATTCAACAGTTTCAACAACTTAGTAGCCTTATCCTTGGTACTCTCCCCACAATCCACTTGAAGAAGAACGAGTAGCTTCTGAAACACCCCAACTTGAAGCGCCTCAACCAACACTCATTCTTTAGTTTTGGAATTTTGACCAACACCCCTTCGATCTGTTCTTCGTTTTGGAGTTTTTTTTTTAAAGAATTCTGGTCCAACCGTAGCTCCGGGTCATCGGTTTTTATATTGACCCGGTGTTAATTGCATATAACTTCGACCTATCTTTGCATATTTTGATTGGGATTTACACTGGTTTCGACCTAGTAAGTCGAAAGTGAAGAGAATCAAGGAAATCTATCAAGTGTTCAACGGCTTCGATTGCAAAGCAATTTTTGTTCGAGACATGAAGGATTCCAAATGAGAAGCCGGTTGTCTTTTGAAGACACTTCACCAGGGACACGTATGGAGTAGAAAGACACGTGTGAGACGAAGCCATGTTCAGAAGACACTTGTAATGGTTTTATCAATTGACTGTTAGAAGTTAGTTACATTTTAAGTCTATAAATAGTAGGTTTGTAGAAAGAATGGAGGTTCACAATCTTTACTCGAAACTCTTATCGCTTACAATCGATCATGATGATTACAAGCCAATTGAGAGTGAAAAAGTAGGGATTCGTGTAACACTTTACATTTTATAGTTCATTATTACTATTCAGATTCAGAAAGTTTACTTACGTTTTATTTATTTATGTCGAATGTACTGATTTATTTCCAATTTGTTATCAAGTTTCTTTAGTTTTGGTTAATTAAATTTAATTCATTTTCACCAAAGAACCCAAGAGGACTCGAATCCAGTCCCAGATTGATCTTTGGATTCTTTATTTGTGTTTACCAAAATTTGGTGTAAACAAATTGGCACGCCCAGTGGGACCTCTTTGTGAAAATAGTTGTTGAATTCGATTGATTATTCAAACTTACATAACCCACGTTTATGCGTTTAAGAAGTGGAAGATTAGTGAGTATGGCGAATGGTAGATCGAGAAGTGGTAATTCCCCTCCCGCGAATACTGGACCTTCGGCAAATCAAGCCGGAAATCCCAGCGCTGGAATGAATGTTGAGGGAAATGCCTTGAATTCTGGAACGGCACAGGCAACAACGACTAATGTGGCCGAAAATGTTATACCTGTGGTGTCACAAGCGGCTATAGTACCTTCCCCGACGACTCCAGTTGTATCACAAATGGTTGCTGGGGCATCTCGCCCTCAACCGGTGAACATGCCGGTGAATCCGCCATTTGGGATGCCTCCAGGGTTAATGGCTGGGGTGGGGACATTCCCTGCCGTGTATTCAGATAACGTAATGTCAGTCGGATCCCCGAGGAATCAACACCATGCTTCGGCCTCCAATATTGGGGGCCGAAATAATATTTATCCTCAGGGGATGGCAGGGGCAAGTGTCAACCATTTAGGGACTTCGTTGACGAATACCTCTTTTAACGTATTGAGGCAACAAATGGATGATAGTAACCACGAAATGGTGAATATGTTGGCCCAACAAATAGGAACTGTGTTTAACCCTTTAATCCAAAACACGAATGAGTCATATCAGCAGTTGACAAGACAAATGGGTCGAATTGCTGACGCTTTTGGGGTCCCTCGGAACGAGGTGGCGAATCCTGTGGGTGCAACGGCGAATAATGCCGTCGAGATGAATGCGGTGCCCCAAAATGTTCCGCTTCAAGCAAATGCCGAAGTAGCGGCAGCTCAAGGTCGAAATCAGTTGGATAACCTTGGTGGCCAAATGCCTCTGAACATTGAAAATCCTGTTTTAATAAATCGAAATATGGATGCAGATAGGATAGTTGAGAGAGTTAGACAAAATAACGTTGGGGGCATCAAAATATAGCAGGCATAGTCGAACAGTTATTGAACCAACATGGGTTCAATGTGGGTTATGCAAATCGACCCCATTTCGCTTCGGCTTTCTCCGAATTCGTCCTCCAAACAGAACTGCCCAGAGGATGGAAAGTCCCTAAGTTTACCAAGTTTTCGGGGGATACTGGAGAATCGACGGTCGAACATATCGCTAGGTACCAAATAGAAGCAGGGGATATAGCAAACAATGAGAGCCTGAAGATGAAATATTTTCCGAGTTCTCTGACTAAAAATGCTTTTACTTGGTTTACTACTTTGTTGCCTAATTCAATCCATAATTGGGTTCAGTTAGAGAGAGTTTTTCACGAACAGTTCTTCAGGGGTGAGTCGAAAGTCAGTCTGAAGGAATTGGCTAGCGTGAAAAGAAAATTCAAGGAAACCATAGATGATTACTTGAATAGGTTCAAACAAATGAAGTCGAAGTGTTTTACTCAAGTCCCCGAACATGAGTTAGTCGAAATGGCGGCTGGTGGCCTAGACTATTCAATTCGTAAGAAGATTGACACCCAACATCTTAGGGACATGGCTCAATTAGCTGACAGGGTCAGACAAATTGAAAATTTGAAACTCGAAAAAGAAAAGTTCAATAGAGTTCCCAAGAAGGGTAAAGTCGCATTCGTCGAAAGTTGCGAATATGAAGTCGATTATGACTCCTATACAGGCAACTGTGATGACATCGAACAACAGGAGGTTGATGTGGCGGAATTAGTATCAGGACCTCCTTATGTTTGTAGGATGTTAAAGCCCTATGAACCTAAAAATACGGAAACAAACAAAGGTGTTGGTAAATTTCCTGTGAAAGCATACAATTTTGATGTTACTAAATGTGACGCGATTTATGATATTTTATTAAAAGATGGTCAAATTAAAATATCTCCTGATCAAAAAGAAGTACCTTTCGACCAAAGGAAAGGGAAAAAGTTTTGCAAGTTTCATAATGTATTCAGTCATTGGACTAACAATTGTGTGCGTTTCAGGGATTTGGTGCAAACTGCAATCAAAGAAGGACGACTCAAGTTCGAGGAAAAGGACAAGGCTGCCATGAAGATTGATTCTGACCCAATGCAAATTGGCAGTGCTAATTATGTCGAACCAGCCGGGATTATGATGGTTGAGTTGTCTGATTTGAACCAGCTTGTTACCGGGAATGACGATATCGAAGCTGTAGAGCCCACTCCTGGGATGCAGAAGGTCGAGCTTTCTGAAGAAGGAATGGATTCTCCTTCCGTGGAAGAAGAGGTCGAAACTGCTAAAAAGACCGTTTATCCTCGGTCGGAGGAAAGCCTGTTGGAATTCCTGCAGCGTTGCCAAAAGTCTTACTCTGAAGTGATGTTGTGCCCAAGGTGCAGTGTCGTATTCGACAAAGTGGCTGCTCATCCTATACAAGATGCTGAAATCAAGAAACGCCAACGCGGAAAAACACCCGAAAGGTCTCCTAGGTTTGGGTCCAGAGGACGAGCTGATTCTCCCTTCATAAGGGGAAGGGGATCCTTTGGGTTCGGAAGAGGGCGTGGTCGAACTTATATGCCACCAAGTCAAGTTTCGTTCAACAAGTGGATGGCAAGGAGCCAGGCGCCTCATCCTAAGGTTAAGGTGGTCGAATTGGGAAATGGGTCTGCCTATATGGATAATTCTCGAAACAATATGAATTATACCTATGTCCCAAGGCCATATCTGGGTCGAAACCCAATGACAAAGACTCAGTGGAGGCGTCACCAGAGGGAGAGAGCCTTCGAGGCGGGCCAATCCAGTTCTGAGAAGCCACTCAAGTACCAACTCTTGGGCCAGAGTGGAGGGGCCCCCATGGTTCCTATTCAGGTGATTAAACAGAGTATGAAGAATGCGGGAAACTGGGTAACTACTAACCAGGAGAAAGGGAAAGAAAAACAGTCTCAAGATGTCGAAATGAAGGATAACTTCGAAATGTTGGAGTCTGAATTTGAGTCCATGTGCAGCTTGGTTTCGATTCTTCCGGAAGAGTTCGACGTAAAAACTGAAATCACTGATGATGAAGAGGATTACTACGTCGAAGAGGATGATGACAATCCACTGTGTTATTATGTGATGACTAAAGGAGGGGTCGAAGATGACTGTGCTGTTTTCAAGAAACCAGATATGGAGATGAAGAAGCATTTAAAACCGCTTTTTGTATGGGCCCGCATTGAAGGAGTAGGTGTCAATAAAGTCTTGGTTGATGGCGGGGCCGCCATAAACCTGATGCCAAAGTTTCTGCTTAAGAAGATTGGGAAATCTGTCGAGGATTTACAACCTCATAATATGATGTTGACTGATTATGAAGGGAAAACCTCCAAGTCTTTGGGAATGTTATTGGTGGAAGCTACAATTGGTACTGTTTCTCGACCTACTCTGTTCGTAGTAGTGCCGTCGAAAGCGAACTACAATCTGTTACTAGGACGAGAGTGGATTCATGGGGTAGGGGCTGTGCCGTCCTCCCTTCATCAAAAGCTGTCAATTTGGAGGCCAGATGGGGTGGTCGAAAACGTTGATGCTGACCAGAGTTACTACAAAGCTGAAGTGGAGTTTGTCGATCGAAAGAATTTCGAGAAGCGGATGGCGAGCATTGCTCCATATGAATCAGAAGGAAAAGAACACATGGAGGGTTCCACTAATTATGCAATGAATCTTCACCCAGAGTACGGATTTCTTTGGAACAAGAATTTTCGCGCTCAGAATGCCACCGGAGAGTGGCAAATCGTCGAATTAGATGATTGAGTCGAGCGTAGCTCGAATATCGGCCTATGCGGCCGAGATAAGAATAAAGACGGCCTTGGAGGCCGAACAATATGTAGGGACGACAAAAGAAGCCGAATATGAAGAAATTTGCAAACCGGAGGAATGCCTAGACTTGGATCATTTTAATGAAGGTAGATCAGAGCCGGTTGTTGATTGTATATATGATGATGAACCCCTTGGATTCGAGCAATCCTTAGATCCCATGTTAAAAATGCAGGCTCAGGATCCTCTAGAGGAGGTTGATTTGGGAGATGGAACCAAGAAAAGGCCGACATATGTGAGTTCGTTGATCGATTTGGATTTCAAGAATCGAATTGTTAGTTTATTGCAGGAATATAAAGATTGCTTCGCATGGGATTACGACGAAATGCCGGGTTTAAGCCGGGAGTTAGTGGAGCTGAAGTTACCCATTCGACCCGGTAGGAAGCCAGTGAAGCAAGCCCCGAGGAGATTCGCCCCAGAGGTGTTCTCAAAGATTAAAGAGGAAGTGGAGCGCTTACTTGGAGCAAAGTTCATACGAACAGCCAGTTATGTCGATTGGTTAGCTAATGTAGTTCCTGTACTTAAGAAAAATGGTAAAATGAGGGTTTGCATAGATTATAGAGATTTAAATTCGGCTACGCCGAAAGATGAATATCCCATGGCTGTGGCCGAAATGATGGTAGATTCTGCTGCAGGAAATGAATATTTAAGTTTACTGGATGGATATTCCGGGTATAACCAGATTTATATTGCAGAGGATGATGAGTCGAAGACTGCGTTTCGGTGTCCAGGGGCACTAGGAACATATGAATGGGTGGTGATGCCGTTCGGCCTTAAAAATGCCGGTGCAACTTATCAGAGGGTAATGAACACTATTTTTCATGAATACATTGAGAAATTTATGCAAGTGTATATCGATGATATTGTAGTAAAATCGAAATCTCAGGATGTCCATATTGAACATCTTAAGTTGTCATTTGAAAAAATGAGAAAGTACGGCTTAAAAATGAACCCACTCAAATGTGCTTTTGGTGTAATTGCAGGGCAATTCCTGGGATTCATTGTTCATAAGAAGGGCATTGAAATTGACCAGAACAAGGCGAAAGCAATCTTCGACACTCAACCACCGTCGAATAAAAAACAGTTACAGTCTTTGTTGGGCAAAGTTAATTTCTTGAGAAGGTTTATCATGGATTTAAGTGGGAAAACCAAGGTGTTCTCCACATTACTTCGACTCAAGAAAGAACAAGAGTTTCAATGGAGGGGAGAACATCAGAAGGCGTTCGAGGAAATAAAAGCCAGCTTAACAACGACACCAGTCATGGCCCCCTTATTCGTGGAAAACCAATGAAACTCTACATTTCAGCATCAGAGGAAACTATTGGCAGTGTGTTGGCTCAAGATGATGAAGATGGAGTCGAAAGGGCTATATATTATTTGAGCCGAATCCTTAATGATGCTGAAACTAGATATAGTTTGGTAGAAAAATTGTGTTTATGTTTGTATTTTTCATGTACTAAACTTAAGTATTATATTAAACCTATTGATGTAACTGTTATTTCCCATTATGATATAATAAAGCACATGCTGTTCAAGCCCATTCTTCATAGTCGAATTGGAAAGTGGGCGTTGGCCCTTACTGAGTTTTCTTTGAGTTATCAGCATTTGAGGGCTATGAAAGGCCAAGTAATAGCTGATTTCTTGGTTGATCATAGCGGGTCGAAAGAACAGGAGATGGTAGTGACGTTGCAACCTTGGGAACTGTATTTTGACGGTTCGAAGCATAAGAAAGGTACCAGGATAGGTATCTTAATAGTTTCACCCCAAGGGATCCCGACAAAAATTAAGTTGGGAATCGAAGGAGAGTGTTCGAATAATGAGGCGGAGTATGAAGCTTTATTGATAGGGCTCGAAACGGCTCTAAATTTGGGAGCTAGAGAGCTCTTAATTCGTGGAGATTCGGAGTTGGTTATTAAACAACTAACTGGCGAATACCAATGTGTTAGTGAGAATTTAATGAAATATCATTCGAAAGCAGTCAAAATGTTAAGGAGTTTTGACGAAGTCGAATTATGCCATATCCCTAGGATTGAGAATGCTGAAGCGAATGTTTTGGCACAAATTGCGTCAGGTTACCGGCTACCTCGGAAAAAAGTTTAAAGAGCTAGTAAAAGTCAAAAGAAAGTTTATCCCTAGCTTTAAGGAAAGGGGAACGGAGTTCGAGCAAGAGGTATTGGTCATTAGTAATTTAGATGACAGTGATTGGAGGAAACCTGTCGTGAAATATTTGCAAGACCCAAATGCACCAGCAGATCGAAGAATAAAATATCGAGCTCTAAGTTACTTGATTTTGAATGACGAATTGTTTAAAAAAGGGATGAATGAAGTTTTACTAAAGTGCCTAAGTGAAGAAGAGGCGTTTCGAGCAGTCAAGGCCGTTCATGATGGCATATGTGGGGCGCATCAGGCAGGCCATAAGATGAAGTGGACATTGTGTCGGCAAGGAGTATATTGGCCAAGTATGTTAAAAGATTGCATTGAATATGCTAAGTCTTGCGCCGAATGTCAGAAGCATGTTGGCATCCAACATGTACCGGCAAGCGAATTACATTCGATCGTGAAACCCTGGCCATTTAGGGGATGGGCGTTGGACTTGATAGGTCAGATACATCCTTCTTCGTCTAAACAACATGACTATATAATAGTGGCTATCGATTATTTCACCAAATGGGTCGAAGCCATTCCGCTGAGAGGTGTCGATCAAGATACAGTTATTAGTTTTATTCAGGAACACATAATATTTAGATATGGGATTCCTGAGACGTTAACTACTGACCAAGGGTCAGTATTTACTGGAAGGAAAATGGTTCAGTTTGCTGAGGATTTTGGAATAAAACTGTTAACTTACACCATATTATGCTAAGGCGAATGGACAAGTCGAAGCAGCTAATAAAGTTTTGATTAACTTGGTTAAAAAACACATTAGTCAAAAGCCGAGAAGGTGGCATGAAACTTTGAGTCAAGTTTTATGGGCTTATCGAAATTCTCCCAAAGAGGCCACTGGAGTAACTCCTTTTCGACTTACGTACGGGGGCATGAGGCAGTTTTACCGATCGAAATATGCTTACAGTCTGTTAGGATTCAAAGGCAATTCGAGATTCCGTGGATGATTATTGGAATATGATGTATGACGAGTTAATCGAATTGGACGAGGAAAGATTAAATGCTTTAGAAGTTATGATTCGACAAAAAGAACGAATTACTAAAAGTGATCCTTCCGATGGACAAAAAAGATCGAGCATATGGAAAATGGGCCCCTAAATGGGAAGGGCCATTTAAAGTGATTAAGTGTTATTCAAACAACGCGTATTCGATTGAGGAAATTGGAACGATTGCTCGAATATTGACGATAAATGGAAAGTACTTAAAAAGGTTTAAGCCAGCGATTCATGAAATAAAAATCGATATCGAAACGTAGTGCATAAGCTGAAAACAAGTATGGCGAAAACGCCATGAGAAAGTACATAGGGAAATAAAGTGGCACAGGCGCCATGTAAAAAAAAAAACATGAACAAAGAAATAAGAAGACTAAAACGGTGGAATGGCCTTCATAGGAGCATATCGACCCTTGAGTTTCTTGAGTCGCTTGTCAACCTTCGCCTTCTTGTCTTGAAGCTCAGAAATTTCACCTTCAAGCCGATTCTTGTCTTTCACGTGAGAAATGGCCTTGGCAGCAACTTCAGTCTTTTGCTTCTTGAATGTGGCCAGATTGGCTTTGAGGGATTTCTTCTGTTGTTGAAGTTCAGCAATTTGTTTCAAAATTTCATTCAGTTTCACTGAATCAGCTTCCTCGAGTAACTTGATAGAATCCACTTCGGTTTTAGCTCGGTCGAATGACTCAGCTGCATGTGTGCACTCAGTGGATTTGAAGGCTAAGTCTTGACCGACAAGTTTGGCTTGGTCGAAGGTCGAAAGTGATTCGTCAAGAAACTCTTGAAATTCCTGAATGCCCTTTTCTTGTTGATCAGTGAGGTCCTCATTGCTAAGGTCAGCGATAAGTTGCTTAATTTCTCGGCCTAAGTTAGGATTCGAGCTGAGGGCAGAGAACAAATCTTGCTCGAACGCAAGAGATCGCAGCTTTTTGATCATGGTGGCGCAGTGTTCGGAGTGCTTGTGCCTTCGTTTTGCATAGAGGATTCTTGGCTTCGACTGGTGCTAAGAGAGACTTGACCGCTGATGAGCTGCTCAAGGGCTAATACTGGGTCATCCATGGCAAGAGCATCAAAGTCTTCGATAGGAATGGACTGAGGAGACTTCCTGCCAGCGACAGGGCTCGAAGCCTTAAGAGTTTTTTCTTGGGTCTTCGAAACTTTGGCAATGGGCGAAGGGATAGGTTGACGGTCTTCGTCAGTATCTGACTTTTCGGCCGAAGCACCAAGGTCCTGCGTAAAGGACTCATTGTCAGATGAAACATAACTAACTATTCGACCAGAAGGATATTGAATTCGTAACGGTTGAAAGTTTAAAAAGTCATCAAGACTTTGGCAGTCAGAAGAACTGGAATCAGAAGAGTTCGAGGACAAATGGATTACTTGAGGAGGGGGCTTTGGTTTCGAGGAAGTGTCCTGAAAGAAAGTGTAAAAGTGCAAAAGGTAAGCACTAAGATTAAGGAATAACGAAGGAAAAGTGGTGAACGAAAAAATACATACTTGTTCTTGTTGAAGTTTGGTCGGGGAAGAAGCTCCCGAACTTTCACTTTGAGACGAGCCAGAATCTTCTTGGTCAGTTTCTACTTGTTGTTCCTCTTGATTCGACTCAGCCCCGGCGCGTTTCTTTGCAGAAGAAATTGGTGGATTTTCTTCGTTAATGTCCGAGGCTTTAGAGCTAGTCTTATCTTGTACAGCTTCATTTGGATTGACAGGCGTGGAAGAAATGTTCTCGTCTTCAAGAATTGGGTTTACCTACAAAATGCAAGGGAAGCAGATGAGTAAGAAATAAGAAAATGAAATGGAAAGGGTCGAAGATAAGATTACCAAAGTTCTTTCTGAATCATCTTTTTCAGACGAAACTCTCATTTTCTTTCGAGCATCTGAAGTCGAGCCTTGAGAACCTCTCTTTCGAGCCTGGAAAATACATAGGATATAAACTCGGAGTCGAATAAAGAGGTAAACAACGCATTAATGAATGTACCTTAGGGATGTTCTTTTGTTGAACTGGAATGCCTGTCGAAGTGTCAGAACCTTCGTCTTCCTTGCATGGAACTTTGGTTATGGGTTCAGCTGAAGAGAAGATATATAAGTACAAGAAATAAAGAGAAGAGAACAAAAGTGAGACGAGTCTATCTAACCTTGATGAATTTGTGAAAGGACTTGGACGTGACATGAGTTAACATGAATGTGTCCGGGGTAGTTGTGCAAGAAATATTTAGTCGAAGTAACCCTTTTCGGAAGTGGTAAAAGACTTTGTATAAAGAATTTGTATGTAAAATGGTCGAGCCACTTTGGGTAAATAACAGGTAAAGCCAAAGCCATATTACTGGTAGGAAAAGCCGGAAATTTTGGACATTAATGTCGAAGAGTATAGACATATTTATCCACAAAAGGGGGAAAAAGTTTAATTTTTAAAACTTTGGCTTTGACTTTTTCTCTTAAAACTTCCGCCGCTTCCGAAAGGGTTAAATTCAATCGACCTGGAAGATAAACAGTTTTGAAGAATCTCTGAAATGACTGGATTTCTTTGATGAGCATACCTCGGGTTTTCTTTGTAGCTTTTTTCTGCACAGATTGAAGAGCTTCAGTCATCTTTCCAATACAAACTCCTAAGATGGTCTGAATAGATTTGTAGTAGGTCGACCACCAAACTTCAAATTCTCTAGTGCAATAAAAGGATGGTTCAAAAGATAGGGGCTCAAGACGAAGAGCAGACGTCTTCTTGTCATAATAGCTGAGGGCTTCATAAAAAGAATCGACATCTTTGTCGCAAAACCCTTCATTGCAAATGGCATCATTTTTTGAGAAGAGAGGAATAAGAACAATTTGACATAGGCCGAATTGTCTAGCCACAAGTTGAGGCTGGTAACCCAACACGTTTACCTCAGATTTTTTGAAACCAAGGGGAAAAACTTGAGGTCGGAAAAATTCCCTCCAGATGCTAATACTTTCAATCTGTTCGCCAGGAGATTCGCATGGGAAAGGTCGAACAAGCCATTTAGGACCAGTGGTTGGAGCGGCAAATGGAGCAAGGTTGGGAGTAAAAGAAGTCATTTCCATGAAAGCAGTAAAAAACTCACGGAAAGTGGTTTCAGAATCGACTTTGTCTTTGGAAGGAGTCAAGCAGTTAAGTCGAAAAGCAGCAATAGAGGTTGAGATGTTTTCTGGAACTGGAGTTAAAAGCTTAGTCTCAAAGATGGCATTTAGCCAAAGTTGAAGAAACCACAAAGGTCCAGCAAATAAAATGTTTTTCTCGGCTCCAGAGGGCTTTTGAAGAGAAGTAATGGCTTGACTCAAAGAAAGGTAAAGCTCGCCTAATAAAACTTTACCTAGACAGACGTCAGCGCCTTCATGAAGGAGTTGAGCAAGAAGCACGAATTTCTGAGGGACTTGAAGAGACTTGGAACAAAGGAAGAAAGCAGATAACCAGAACAACAAGAAAGCTACGTGTTTCGAGTCGGAAACACTTGCAGAGGTTTTGTCGTGGTTTCTCAAGATAAAGCTTTTGTAAGTCAAATGGTTATAGTCCAGTTTGATCTCTTTCTTGACAGATCGGTCGAATGTGAAAGAAGACCCTGTAGGTCGAAGACCGGCGATTGCAGCTACATCTAGGAGAGTGGGGGTAATCATTCCCTGTGGAGTGTGGAAGGTGTTGGTCGAACGCTCCCAGAAGAAAAAGGAACTGGCTAGCATCGCTGGGTGGTAGACAATTTTCGATCTCGACAATTGAATTATATCGAAAATTCCTGTAGTTTTCCAGAAATCTCCTTTCACTTTCTCGACTTTGTTTAACCATTCAATGTAAGGATTCGTTTTCACGGGAGGCGAAGAACGGAAAGCTCGAGGGGGGTCACCTAAAAAGGACAGATTGTAGGAATCCCTAAAGGCCAAGATTTTCTCATCCGGTAAAGGTGAAGGAAAGAATGCAGATGCATTTCTTGGGAAAATAGTTTGGTAAGGCCCTAGATATGCATGTAACTTATCACCAATGGAGAAGGGAATAAGTACCTGGGAATTCCAGATCTTAATCTTTTCTTCTTCATTGGGAGGTTCTGGAACAAAGGTCCTCCCTTCAACTTCAATGGGTTTTGAGAGAGAGACCGCAGACGGAACCTGAGAAGAAGATGTGGAAGTCATGGTAGTGGCCGGCGAACCGGAAGAAGATGATGATGCAATGATGGTGACGGTGAAAGCTCGTGTAAACCGAGATGGTTCCGGTAGAGCTTTGAAATATCAAGGAGTTGCAGAGTTTGGAAATGGGTCTTTTAGAAAGAAAAGCTAGAGGTTGAAGAAGAAGTGAAGTGGGAAGGTTTTTTCCACCTATTTATAAGTCTGGAGCTAGAGCAAGATGAACGGTTAAGATTGGACCGGATGCCAAACTTTTGTTCAATAGAATTCATTTGTAATCCGTTTGAATTCTGAGTGGGGTATGGCAGTTTTCCTTGGAGAACGTGTCTGACATGATTAGACATTTATGATAGTGGAGTGTGGAAGTTGCTAAAGGTTAAAAAAGACTTTTACTTATCGGGAATGAAAAAGGGGAAAACTGACATGTAGTATGTGGTCGAAATTAGGTAAGTCGAAAATATCATTTTTCTGATCGAACAAATGATATTTTGGGGGGCATCTGTTAATTGCATATAACTTCGACCTATCTTTGCATATTTTGATTGGGATTTACACTGGTTTCGACCTAGTAAGTCGAAAGTGAAGAGAATCAAGGAAATCTATCAAGTGTTCAACGGCTTCGATTGCAAAGCAATTTTTGTTCGAGACATGAAGGATTCCAAATGAGAAGCCGGTTGTCTTTTGAAGACACTTCACCAGGGACACGTATGGAGTAGAAAGACACGTGTGAGACGAAGCCATGTTCAGAAGACACTTGTAATGGTTTTATCA